>NC_073386.1:7014352-7229055 GCF_028641065.1 Leucoraja erinaceus | reverse complement strand
GGTCCTATGAGGTCACTGGAACCCCCTGCATGCTCGAGCGGGCAGTCACGGGGGAATACTGTGGCCTCAACACTAGGTAGCGGAGGAAACATTTTCAGCATGTTGAAAAACAATTTTTCCGCAGTAAAATTTGGTGGCAATGGTTTCTCTTTTGTAACCTCGTAGTCTGCATTGGAGTGGGGTCGCTATTTCGTTACAGGCAAGTACGAGGGCAGCAGTATAGGCAAATCTCTTTCGCTGACCCCCTCGGCCATTGTGATTGGCCTCAGTGGAGTTTTCAGACCATAGGAAGACCCTTACCGGAGGCTACAAAATGGCGGCTCTAAACATGTATTATAACTTCTGAAAAAATGTCTCCCAAATCCGTATTACCCTCCCATTATTTCACCCCCTTTACCACCCCATTTTCTTTCCCCTATCCCCATTCTTTCCCCTTCGTCCCTCCACCCTTTTCTCCACTCCTATCACCTTCTTCTCTTCCCTCTCTTCCCCTCTCACTTCTCACCCCCACCTCCTCAGCGCTCCCTAAAGGAACTTACACGTTACTGTGTAGCCATTTAGTACAGCGCATCCCCCGCTTCCTGGCCCATCCTTGAGATGTGTTGTGTGTGTGTGTTGTGGGTGTGTGTGTGTGTGTGTGTGTGGGGTGTGTGGGTGTGTAGTCCCGGGGGGCTGTGTTGTGTGTGTGTGTCGCGCGCGCAGTTTGTGGCTGTGTGCGTTGTCATTGTGCGACGGTGCGAATTTAGCTCGAGGCTTTCCAGACGCGTGACCTCGAGCTTAAAGGTCGTAGCACTCGTCTGGACTCGCGGGATAGGGTCAACCAAGTGGGACAGCCCCTTAAGAATGTCAGTGTTCCCTTTCGGAACCGCACGACAATTAAACACTCGCGACTATCGTGACTCTGTCTGAGCAGAAGCATCTTTAAGCGATGGATTGTGAATCTTCTGGAGTTCTCTACCTCAGGGCGGGCTGTGAAGGTAAAGGCGCGATGAGCACACACAGAGGCCAAGGTTTTGGATAATCTTTTAAAAGGATTTGACGTTAAGGTGAAAAATGGGCTTTGATGCAAAAAGATTTCGTCTGAGCTTTTAATGGGGAACGGCAGATCATGGCCTTTGGAACCGCTTCCATATCCAACTTCTTAAAAAATAAAAAAAATAAAAATCTGATTTGTTCTTCAAAGCTTCTTGAGCGAGGTAATTGCTGTAAGGAGTCGTAGGATTTGGGTCACTTTCTCTGGAGTGTTGGGGGGGCTGAGGAGAGACCCTGATAGAATATTTATATAATGATGAGAGCAGTAGATAAGGTAGACAGCCAGAAACTTTTTTTTCCAGTGTGGAAAGGAAACCTCAGCCATGATTGAATGGTGGAGTAGACCTGATCGGGCCGAATGACCCAATTCTGCTCCTATCACTATGAAACTAATAAACTTAAGTCAAAAAAAACCAAAGGTCATAGCTTGAAGAGGGAGAGAGACACAAGTTTAAGGAGATGTGCAGGGCAAGTTTTTTTTTGCACAGCAACACACCAATATCAACACCATGACAATGACCAAAGTAGGACGGAAAGGCCACCATCAACCTGAAACATGCAACTTTTCTATTCCATGCAGATGCTGCCTGACCTATCTGCATATCTCAGCAACTTGCTGGTATAGTTTTGGAATGTGAGCATCTGCAGCTTTTACATTTTTTTTTTTTAAAATTGTATTGAATTGATTGAAGGTATGCAATAGGAAGGAACTGCAGATGCTGGTTTTAAAACCAAACGTTGACACAAAAAGCTGTAGGGCAAGTTTGTGTGCTGACAATGGCAAGTCAAATTTCACTACACCAATTGGCGTATGTTAATAATAAATGTTCCTTTGTTATCTTTTTGTACCCTTTGGGGGGTCAGACAACATCTCTAGAGAAAAGGGAATAGGTGACATTTTGGGTTGAGACTCTTCTTCAGGTACATTGATAGGATATGTTTAGAGGGGCAATGGGCCAAGCGTACTAGTATGTTGGTCGTGCATGGGCAAAGTAGGCCTGAGGGCCAGTTTTCCATGCTGTGTATAACTCTATTGCGTACAGTTTTGGTCTCCTAATCTGAGGAAAGACATTCTTGCCATAGAGGGAGTACAGAGAAGGTTCACCAGACTGATGCCTGGGATGTCAGGACTGTCTTATGAAGAAAGACTGGATAGACTTGGTTTGTACTCGCTAGAATTTAGAAGATTGAGGGGAGATCTTATAGAAAGTTACAAAATTCTTAAGGGGTTGGACAGGCTAGATGCAGGAAGATTATTCCCGATGTTGGGGAAGTCCAGAACAAGGGGTCACAGTTTAAGGATAAGTGGGAAGTCTTTTAGGACCGAGATGAGAAAATCATTTTTTCACACAGAGAGTGGTGAATCTCTGGAACTCTCTGCCACAGAGGGTAGTTGAGGCCAGTTCATGGCTATTATTTAAGAGGGAGTTAGATGTGGCCCTTGTATCTAAAGGGATCAGGGGGTATGGAGAGAAGGCAGGTACGGGATACTGAGTTGGATGATCAGCCATGATCATATTGAATGGCGGTGCAGGCTCGAAGGGCCGAATGGCCTACTCCCGCACCTATTTTCTATGTTTCTAAAGTCTAACTTCAGATATGGCTTACAGAGTGCTGGAGTAACTCTGCGGGTTAGGCAGCGTCTCTGCGAGAACGTGGATAGGGACGGTTCGGGTCAGGGCCCTTCGACAGATGATGATGATCACATTCCATGCTGTTTCTCTGAACTAAGCTTGGACCACTTTAAAATGGTTTCAGTTGTGCGAGATGGGGGCCAGTTTTGCACAGAAGACAGAAGTGTGACATCAGGCACCCAACACTAATGAATGGGCTGGGATGGGATACTGAGTTGGATGATCAGCCATGATCATATCGAATGGCGGTGCAGGCTCGAAGGAGACCGAATGGCTACTCCTGCACCTATTTTCTATGTTTCTATGTTTCTATGTTTCTATGGGAAATATTTATCCAGAACAGCAAGATGTTCTTTGAATGGATTCCAAGGGATCCTTTACATTCACCTGACGAGAAGTGGCCTTATTTAGCTGCTATCCAATATACCATGCAGCACTGCCTCAAAAAATACAGCCAGTGTCATCAAAGACCCACACCACCCTGGCCATAATCTCATTTCTGCTTCCACCATTAGGATGAAGACACAGGAGCCTGACAAACCGCGACCATCAGTTTCAAGAATAGTTTCAATATTCAATATTATTAACACTCCGACAGAATGAAGCATCATAGATGGAGACTATTTGCCCACAGTTTCTCTACTATCTCTATTTCCAAAGCCTCAGATTTCTATTATTTCTCCGTCAAGTAAATATATGCATTTCCCTTTTGAAAGTGGCCGGTGACGCTGGTTGACTGGCAATCGCCGACAAAGCATTCCAAGCACAATACATGGTTTGGGAACAGCTCCATCCAAGACCACAAGAAATTGCAACAAATGTGGACACCACCACAAACCAATCCTTCCTCCCCTATATACCTCACGCTGCCTCGGCAAGGCCAGCCGCATAATTAAAGACGAGTTGCACCCTACCACTCCCTCTTCTCCCAAAAGGTATAGAAGTGTGAAAAACGCACGCCACGCCAGTCACACGATTCGGGGACAATTTCTTCCCAGCTGTTATCAGACACTGAATCATCCTACCACAACCAGAGAGCAGTGCTGAACTACAGTCTACCTGATTGGTGACCCGTTTACTATGCTAGATCGGACGTTGCTGACTTGGTCTTGCATTAGACGTTAATCGCCTACTACGTATCTATACACTGTAAATGGATTGATCGTAATCATGTATTGTCTTGCTGACTAGGAGCGAAAAACCCGGAGGGGCCAGAGGGGGACACTCACCCTCCCCCCCCCCCCCCCCCCCCCCCCCCCATGTTTTGAGAGGTGGGGGACATCCCCCCCAAGTTTTTGTGATCCGGATTTTAAAATCGGCGCTTTCTCCGCGAGACATTGGGGGTGGGACTGATGACAGAGGGCGCCGATTGGACGAGAGAGAGACGTCGGTCAGCAGGCAATGGGGGTGGGACATGACGTTGATTCATGATGATTCAGTGCGATGATTGGAGGAGGGAGAAGTGGGACTGAGGATAGGGAGAGCGGGCGATTAGAGGAGGGAGACGTGACACAGACCTGCGCCTAATCCACAGCCAGGATCAATCCCAGCCGGGGTCTCCGGCGCGCTGTCCCAAGTGCCCCCCCCCCCCCCACCCACGGGTGGCCAGAGAGGTTGGGAGTCAGACACAAAACGATGCCCCCCAGGCCCACAGCCACCGCAGAGAAACAGCACTAAACCCAGCTCAACTCTGCCTGTCCCGCCAGGTGAACCTACAGCCCTCCCTGGACTTGCGGGAAATATGGCCAGCATGGAGAAGAGAAGCAGCACTGGTTGTCCCGTCAGTCCAGGCTGGGCTGTAGTTAACCCGGTGAGACAGACAGAGTTGAGCTGCATTTAGCGCTGGATAGAGCCTCCGAAGCATCGCGCGGTGTATGTGTGAGAGTTGTGCGCATGCTGGCGTGGCCGCCAAAACAATGTGTCCCCCGTCCCCTCCATGTTTTGATATTGAGTTCCGCTCTTGTTTCTGCCGACTGGTTGGCACGCAACAAAACCTTTCCCCTGTACCTCAATATACGTGACAACAAAACTAAATTGAACTAAACCATCTTAAAATCGTCTCGCCAATGTTACCAATTACCTTAAATCAGTGCCGCTGGTTACTAACCCTACCACTGCACACACACTGATTTAAAGTGATAACATTCTCCTATATTTCATTTATATCAAATTATTGAGGCAATCATAAAATATTAAAAAAGAACATGAAAAATAAACCAAATGCAGGCCATAATCTGTCAGCGCTTCTGGAATAGTGCAAAGAGGTTTTTGGCTGTGATTCCCTGCACTACAAGAAGGGAGGAAATGTTATTCATGTTGACATATGGATTATTTCTTCAGTGATATACCGAATGACTTTACAGTTTTGTACCAACTTACAGATGAATGTAAATTCTTGCATCTGGCCTTTCCTTTAAATAATGCAAAGATCTTTGTGATAAAAAAAAACAGGGACTGTACCTTTGCTTGCGAAGAAAGGAAATTCGAACTGGAATCTTGATTATTTTTTTCCTTTATATATATATATTAATTGTAAAATTACAGGTCAAACCAGCATGAGCCGTCGTGGTGAGTCAGATAGGACTCTCTAACCCTCCCCCACCCAAGTGGCACCAGCTTCTCGTTTTCACCCAACAAACAGCTAACAATGACCTGTTTCCTTCATCTTTGTTACTTTTTTTGCATATCTGTCATTCATTTGTTCTTTATCTCTCTACATCGTTGTCTATATCTCTCCTTTCCCTTTTCCCTAACTAGTCTGAAGAAGGTCTCAACCCGAAACGTCACCCATTCCTTCTTTCCAGAGATGCTGCCTGTCCCGCTGAGTTACTCCAGCTTTTTGTGTCTATCTTATTCATCACAACTGGTTTCATCTGCTTTCAACAACGCTTCTCCGAACAGGGCACAAAATTAAACATGTCCCTTCCAGCTTGGAGTTAGAGGAATTTTAGCAAGCATCAAGTTGGTGTTATGGAAAATGATTTGATGATTCTTTTACCTGCCATGGACTGTATGTTAGAAACATAGAAACATAGAAATATAGGTGCAGGAGTAGGCCATTCGGCCCTTCGAGCCTGCACCGCCATTCAATATGATCATGGCTGATCATCCAACTCAGTATCCTGTACCTGCCTTCTCTCCGTACCACCTGATCCCTTTAGCCACAAGGGCCACATCTAACTCCGTCTTAAATATAGCCAATGAACTGGCCTCAACTACCTTCTGTGGCAGAGAGTTCCAGAGATTCACCACTCTCTGTGTGAAAAATGCTTTTCTCATCTCGGTCACAAAGGATTTCCCCTATATCCTTAAACTGTGACCCCTTGTCCTGGACTTCCCCAACATCGGGAACCATCTTCCTGCATCTAGCCTGTCCAACCCCTTAAGAATTTTGTAAGTTTCTATAAGATCCCCCCTCAATCTCCTAAATTCTAGCAAGTACAAGCCGAGTCTAATCAGTCTTTCTTCATATGAAAGTCCTGACATCCCAGGAATCAGTCTGGTGAACCTTCTCTGTACTCCCTCTGTGGCAAGAGTGTGTTTCCTCAGATTTGGAGACCAAAACTGTACGCAATACTCCAGGTGCGGTCTCACCAAGACCCTGTACAACTGCAGTAGAACCTCCCTGCTCCTGTTGAAATTGTCAATGTTGAAATTACTTTGACCAGGCCATGCTTCTATACCACTTTATTATAGAGTCATAGAGTGGTAGTGTGGAAATAGGCTCTTGGGCCGAACTTGCCACACCGACCAACATGTCCCATCTACACTAGTCCCATCTGCCCATGTCTGGTCCATATCCTTCCAAACCTGTACTATCCATGTACCTCTCTCCTAAATGTTTCCTAAATGTCAGGATATTGTCGCTAAATGGCTCAAATACCTCTGGCAGCTTGATCCATACACCCGCCACCCTTTGTGTGACAAAGTAACCCCTCAGATTCGTATTGAATCTTTTCCCCTTCACCTTAAACCTATGTCCTCTGGTCCTCGATTCTCCTTCTCTGGGCAAGAGACTCTGTCCATCTACCCGATCTGTTCCTCTCAGGGAAACATAGAAAATAGGTTCAGGAGTAGGCCATTCCGCCATGCCTGATCATCCAACTCAGTATCCTGTACCTGCCTTCTCTCCATACCCCCTGATCCCTTTAGCCACAAGGGCCACATCTAACTCCCTCTTAAATATAGCCAATGAACTGGCCTCAACTACCTTCTGTGGCAGAGAATTCCAGAGATTCACCACTCTCTGTGTGAAAAATGTTTTTTTCATCTCGGTCCTAAAAGATTTCCTCCTTATCCTTAAACTGTGACCCCTCATTCTGGACTTCCCCAACATCGGGAACAATCTTCCTGCACCTAGCCTGTCCAACCCCTTAAGAATTTTGTACGTTTCTATAAGATCCCCCCCCAATCCCCCCTCATGATTTCATACACCTCTGTAAGATCACCCCTCATCCTCCTGAGCTCCAAGGAATAGAGTCGCAGCCTACTCAACCTCTCCCTACAGCTCAGTCCTGGCAAAATCTTCTCTGAACCCTTTCCTGCTTGAACACGTCTTTCCTATAACACGGTGCCCAGAACTGAACACAATATTCTAAATGCGGCCTCACCAACGTCTGATACAACTGCAACTGCAATATGGCATGTTGCAAAACACACTTGCTCGCTCAATAGATCTGATCAATGGGTAAGTAACCTTTAAGAACAAGATCTATAATGTATTGACATTTTTACTGGAAAGGAATCAATGGCGGCAGAAAGGAACAGCGCAGCGGGCATTTTAAATTGTGACTTTTGGACTGTGAAATATAAGTTAATTGATTAAACGAACAACATAATTGGAATTAAGTCATGCAAATCTCTCCTTCCTTTCACAAGAAGTGCTTCCTCTTCCACAGCAATGTCAGCTTGGTATTTATCGGTTCATTTCAATGAAGCTGATTAAATATGTTATGATAAACCTAAGTTGAAAATAGTGCCCTGTACCCCACAGCGATGTGTCAATTCTCATGGATCCTTTCTTAAACCGAACCCATCTTTTAAATGGATACATTTATTCAGTAATTGATCCAGTAATTTTCTTCCTGGGTTGCCGAAATTAGGGGGAAAGGTCCGATTATCGATAATTTTCCCAAATTAGGCAAGGAGTTTTGCTATTTTGCGTTACGTCCTTGTGCTGTGACTCTGTGTTGGTCAGGCTGAAGCCCCAGTCCTTTCACACACTCTCAGTTTTCCGTCAATACAGACTCCCTCCGATAGCTGGGTCTGCTGACAGAACAGATGCGAGTAATTGCAAACAGCTGTAAACTATTACTCATCTTGCTAATCAAAATGACTTTCTGCTAAATAAACCATGAAAAAAAAAGCTTTCCCAGCATCAGTGCAACGAAGTAGAAATGATACCGGCTGCAGCGAGTCCACTCTGGTAGATTCATCAGGATTTTTCCTTCGCAACCAGAAATGTACGTGGAGTGCTCATCTTAACCTTCAAGGGCAGAGTGCACAGTGGGCAAGGCGGTAGAGTTGCTGCCTCGCTGCGCCAGAGACCCGGGTTCGATCCTGGCTACGGGTGCTTGTCCGTACAGAACATGCACGTTCTCTCTGTGACCGCGTTCTCCGGGCGCTCCGGTTTCCGCCCACACTCCAAAGACGTGCAGGTTTGTAGGATAATTGGCTTCCGTCAAAATAATTGTCCCCTGTGCGTAGGATAGAACTAGTGTACGGGTGATCGCTGGGTGGAGCGGACTCAGTGGGCCGAAGGGCCTGTTTCCGTGCTGTATTTCTAAAGTAAACTGAGCTAAAAACTAGGTCGATAAAATTGCTGGAGTTACTCAGTGGGTGAGGCAGCATCTATGGAGCGAAGGAATAGGTGACGTTTCGGGTCGAGACCCTTCTTCAGACTTATGTGGGGGTGATGGGGGCGGGAAGAAGAAAAGAACATCCTACTGTCTCCACCTCATCCTGCCCCCACCACCCCCACATCAGTCTAAAGAAGGGTCTCGACCCGAAATGTCACCTATTCCTTCGCTCCATGAGGGATGCTGCCTCACCCACTGAGTTTCTCCAGCAATTTTATCTACATTTGATTTTTTCCAGCATCTTCAGTTCCTTCTTGAACTAAGTTGACTGCTTCATGACGTTTGGATTTTGGATGTTTTAGAGTCATAAACCATAACTACAGAACAGCACCTTCAGCTCAACTGATCCATGCTGATAAAGATGCTCCGTCTATGCCAGTCCCACATGCCTGCATCTGGCCTTTATCCTCTAAACCTTTCGCGCAACAAAAGCTTTTCACTCTTCTTCGGTACACGTGACAATAAACAAAACGGAACTGAACAGAAACTGCTCAAATATCTTTCAAATGCTGCTAGAGTACCTGCCTCAACCACCTCCTCTGGCAGCTTGTTCCATACACCCACCACCCTCTGTGTGAAAAAGTTGCCCCTCGGGTTTCACCTCTCACCTTAAACCTCTGCCCTCTAGTTCTTGATCTGCCTACGCTGGGAAAATGACTGTGCATTCCACCCTATCTATTCATATAGTTATAGTTTTATACATCACTATAAGATCAGCCCTCAGCACCCTGCTTTCCAAAGAATAAACTCCTAGCCTGCCCAACATCCCTGTAAATTAGGTCTGGCATCTCTGGAGAACATGGATATGCAAAAGCTTGGCGTTGGGCCCTTTCTGCGGACTGATTTAGTCAGGGAGCAGAAAGCTGGAAGAGATGTGGGGGCAGGGACAAAGCCTGGCAATGGAAGGGAGTAGTTACAGATGACAGGGGGGTGATTGATAGATCAGGTTCTGCTTCAGTTTAGTTTACTGACACGTGTACCGAGGTACAGCGAAAAGCTTTTTGTTGTGTGCTAACCAGTCAGCAGGGAGACAATACATGATTACGAGCCGTTTACAGTGTATAGATACATGATAAGGGAATAACGTTTAGTGTCAAAAGGTGAAACGAGGGGGGGGTCAAGGAAGGCCTGGAAGTCCGATATCCGTGTAACAATGGATTAGATATTTTTCATATCGGCGTGAATGGACAGGAAAGGCAAAATTTCGTTTTGTTTAGTTTAGAGATACAGCGCGGAAAACAGGCCCTTCGGCCCACCGAAGTCCGCAATCCCTGTACATTTACACTACCCTACACACACTGGGGGACAATTTACACTTATACCAAGCCAATTAACCTACAAACCTGGACGTCTTTGGAGCCTGGAGGAAACCGAAGATCTCGAGAAATCCCACGCAGGTTTTGGGGAGATGGTACAAACTCCGTACAGACAGCGCCCGTAGTCGGGATCGAACCTGGGACTCTGGTGCCGCAAGCACAGTAAGGCAGCAACTCTACCGCTGCACCACTGTGCAGCTCATAATGTTCCGATTTGTTATCAGGGCGGGGGAGCTCTCCGTAAAGGTATCGAGTGCCAGCCACTACTGCTAAATAAAGTGGCAACAATGCTCCTTCCACCACATTGTGGTCTTGTCTTCAGGTACCTGGGTTTGAACATCAGGTTATGTGTGAGCAGAGGGTGTGCTGGTCCAAGGGTAAGTAGGAGGAGGTGTCCGAGAGTTGGCGCGTGGCCTCAGCTTTGTAGAGATCGGCGCGCCAGACTACCACGGCACCTCCCTTGTCGGCTGGTTTGATGACCCATGTGTGAGCAGATATTGCTGGGCCATCGACCCTTGTAGGGGCCTGCCTGACCATTACACAGTTCATGCGGCACGCCTGCTTCTCGCTGCATAGATTACAGCAGCGCGGTGCAATTCAATATATTTTTCATTTCCCTCGCCCACCTTCCCCTGGGTCACCGCCGTGGGCCTGTGAATGACACTCAATTAAATAGCTGTTTACTGGGTGAAGTGGCTTCCAGCTCCTTCCAGCTCGAGATTGTTTGTTAACCTCGAATAAGACAGAGGATTCTCACACCGCTGAACATCCTGAGTCGTGGAATCTATTTGTTACGAGTTTGAGAGAGGGGCAGAGAGACATCCATTTGGATGGTTTATTAGCAAAAGAATGAGGAGATGAATCTTAGTTGAATATGAAATGTGAAGCAGCCTCTAGAGTTGTCTGGTAATCATCGTCCCTTAACATCCACTTCTGACAGCAGGCCGTTGCTAACTCTGGTTCTCCCTCCCCACACGCTGCCTTACCTAGAACAGCGAGCAGTACAGCACAGGAACAGGCCCTTCCGCTCACTGTCTTTGTTTTAGTTTCGAGATTCAATGCGGAAACAGGCCCTTCGGCCCACCGAGTCCGCACCGCCCCGCAATTCATGCACACTGACACTATCCTAGGCACACTAGGGGCAATTTTACATATATACCAAGTCATTTAACCTACAAACCTGTGTGTCTTTGGAGTGTGGGTGGAAACGGTGAAGTCGCCAGGAGAACATACAAACTCCGCGCAGACGGTGCCCGTAGCCGGGGTTGAACCCGTATCTCTGGCGCAGCAAGCGCTGTAAGGCAGCAACTCTACCTCTGCTCCACCATGGTGCCCCTACATTGTTGTGCTGGACGTGTTGCCAAATTGAACTAATCCTTTGTGCCTGTGCATGATTCATGTCCCTGCATACTCACATGCTTGTTTGAAAGCTTCTTAAATGCCACTGTTGCATCTACTTCCATCGTCAGCCCTGGCAGCACACGCCAGGCACTTGCCAATCTCTGTGTATCCCTCTCACCATCAAGCTACGCCCTCCAGTCTTTGACATTTCAACCCTGGGAATAAGGTTCTGCATGTCTACCCTATCTATTCCTCTTGTCAGATATGAACATCTATTCGGTCTCCCCTCATCCATCACGGCACGGTGGCGCAGTGGTAGAGTTGCTGCCTTACAGCGAATGCACTGGTTCGATCCTGACTACGAGTGCTGTCTGTGCGGAGTTTGTACGTTCTCCCTGTGACCTGCGTGGGTTTTTCTCCAAGATGTTCGGTTTTCCTCTTCGTCGGAAATAGCGGAAGTCCAGGGATATGGTAAGTCTCAAATCGGAGACCGCGGCTTTAGGATGTTGGAGGCCGCAGGCCGGCGGTCGGAGTTCTTCTCCAGGGATCCCCTGCGAGGGATCCCACTCCGGATACTAAGTCCATGCCGAACCCACGGCTGGATGCTCTGCAGACAGAGCTTCAGGATGTTATCGGCCGCGGGCCGGCAGTCGGAGCTCTTATCCAGCGATCCCTAGCGGGGGATCCCAGGCTCCGGACGCCACGACCGCGGCTAGAAGCTCCGCAGACTGCGGCTTCAGGCCGCAACCGTCCACGGGCCAGCGATCGGAGCGCTCCCTTCTGGCGACCCGGCAAAGGCTCACCCGCTCCGCGATAAAAAGTCCACGCTACGCCCCCTGCGCCCACTGCTGAAACTCCGGGCCCGACTCCGGGAAAGGCCTCACCAACCCATTGTGTTAGGCCGCGAGGGAGGAAACGTGGAATATGTCGCCTCTCCGCGGAGGAGGCGACCGATAGCGGTTTCCCCATTACCCCCCCCTCACCACCCCCAACACAAGACACACCAGGAGACATTAAAACACACATTTAAACACACTAAAAAAACAAAAAGTAGAAATGACAAACACGCTGCTGGCAGGGCAGCCTTCTCGCAGCGCCCCCCACTGGCCAAGTTCATAAGTGATAGGAGCAGAACTAGGCCATTCAGCACATCAAATCTACAATGCTATTCAATCATGGCTGATCTACCTCTCCCTCTCAACCCCATTCTCCTGCCTTCTCCCCACAAGCCTGACACCCGTACTAATAAAGAATCCATCTAGCTCTGCCTTAAATATATCAATTTATTGTTAATCCCAATTGACAGCCATCCGAGCCTCTGTAAAAATTGCCGCTGTGTAGCGAGTGGATGGGAAAGTGGAATAACAGAGAACAAGTGTGAACGAGCTACCGACGCTCTGCTTGGACTTGATGGGCCGAAGGGCCTGCTTCAATGCTGTATCTCTAAATGTCTGCTAAAACCCCAACCAGTTGGTCTGTGCAGGTATTAAGACCATGACCATTGGGGCCAGACCCTTTACCCATTTGAAACTAGCTTTTCAGGGGAAGAGTTTCAGATTTTACCTTTCTCGGTGGTGCAGGTGTGAAATTACTGCCCTATAACGCCTGAGACCCAGGTTCGATCCTGACTGTGGGTGCTGTCTGTATGGAGTTTGCACGTTCTCACCGCGACCTGCGTGGGTTTTCTCCGGGATCTCCGGTTTCCTCCCACACTCCAAACACATACGGGTTTGTAGGTTAATTGGCTTGGTAAAACCGTAAATTGTCCCTAGTGTGTGTAGGATAGTGATAGTGTGCGGGGATCGCTGGTCGGCGCGGACCCGGTGGTCTGAAGGTCCAATTTCAGCGCTGTATCTCCAAACTAAACGAAACCTTTGAAATGAAGCACTTCCTGACAATGTGGCATTACCACATATTTGTTATATTGGAGTCGTCGAATCCTTCAGCACAGAGTCTGGCCCTTTGGCCCATTGTGTACATGTGAGCTACCAGCAATCTAATTTAGTAATTCAATATTCAGATACCTGCCCTGTAGTCTTCTATCCATAGCATTTCAAGCGTTCATCTAAATACTTCTTAAATGTTGAGAGAGTACTTGCGTTCACCACCCCTTCAGGCAGTGTGTTCCAGATTTAAACTACCCTCTGGGTGGAAAAAAAAAATCTTCCTCAAATCCCGCTAAATCTTCTGCCCCTTACCTTAAATCTATGCCCTCTGGTTATATCCAGCACCCTCTGGCTATGAATCTAGCATATATCCTATGATATCCAATTGAGAACGCTGTGTCTATCCCTCTTAAGAACCCTGTATGAAGTTGTGAGCATTGTAGGGTGTGTATGAATCTTTTAGAATGAGACGTATCATGTGGTCTGAGTTTGCTGTTGTACTGTTATCTCACTTAGCACCCAGTAAGCATTCATGGGAATGAGAGGGTTAGTTCTAACAGGGGGCATTAAACGCCTTGGCTGGGTGCCAATGGTATACTGTGCTTCTTTAACTGCGTAAAAATAATATTTGGTGTTGCATTTAGTTTAGTTTGGGTTAGTTTAGTTTAGTTTAGTTTATTCCAAGTGCAGGCTGTTGTGTATTTTTGCCTCGTTCTTTCATCCCTATCATCGGCAGCAGAAACATACAAACGTAGAATGAATGAATACGTTTATTGGCCAAGTATTCACATACAAGGAATCTGCCTCGGTGGTCCGCCCGCAAATGACAGCGACATACAGTGACAGTTAGGAATGAACATTAAACATTAATAATAAAACATTATTGATTAAACGTGTATTAATATAAAATACCAGAGCAAAAGAGCAAATGTTTCAAGCCTTTCAGCAAAAATACACAGCAGCCTGCACTTGGAATAAACTAAACATAGCAAATAGGTGCAGGCATAGGCCAGTCGGCCCTTCGAGCCAGAACCGCCATTCAATATAATCATGGCTGATCATCCAAAATCAGTACTCTGATCCTGCTTTCTCCCCATATCCCTTGATTCAGTTAGCCCTAAGAGTTAAATCTAACTCTTTGTGCAGCTTGGATTTAGTTTAGTTTAGTTTATTGTCACGAGTACCAATGTACAGTGAAAAACGTTTTGTCGCGTGCTAACCAGTCAGCGGAAAGACAATACGTGATTACAATCGAGCCTTTCACTGTGTACAGATACACGATGAATGACGTTTAGTGCAAGATTAAGCCAGTACTGTCTGATCAAACATAGTCCGAGGGTCTCCAATGAGGTAGATAGTAGTTCCGACCTGCTCTCTAGTTGTGCTAGGATGGTTCAGTTGCCTGATAAGAGCTGGGAAGAAACTGTCCCTGAATCGTGAGGTGTGCGTTTTCACGTTTCTATACCTTTTGCCCGATGGGAGAGGGGAGAAGAGGGAGTGCCCAGGGTGTGACTCGTCCTTGATTATGCTTCTGGCCTTGCCGAGGCAGCGTGTGGTATTGAAGGCTGAATGTAAATGAACAATATGGCTACATTCACCAAGTTGAATGGATGCATTTAGTAAGTTGGTAAGTTTTGATGATCTTCCTCAGGTTTTTGTTTTCTTCAATGATCTTTCTCCTGGGAGATACAATGGATCAGCGCCCTGCAGCTGTCGTTTAGCAGGAGTAATCAGTGAGGTTTGCCTTCATTAAAGCACAAATTCAGGAATAGATCGGGTAGATGCACACAGTCTCTTGCCCAGAGTAGGTGAATCGAGGACCAAAGGACATATGTTTATCTTGGCTTAGCTCAGCTTATTTGAGCTTACTTTAGCCTAGTTAAGTTTATTGTCACGTGAACCAAGGAACAGTGAAAAGCTTTTTGTTGAGTGTTATCCAATCAATGTACATGATTACAATCGAACGGTTCACAGTGTACAGATACAGGACTAAGGCAATCAAATTTAATGCAAGATCAAATCCAGCAAAAGTATTTTAATAAAATCATCTGAGTGTTTCCAATGAGGTAGTTGGTAGCTCAGGACTACTCTCTAGGATGGTTCAGTTGCCTGATAACAGCTGGGAAGAAACTGTCCGGCTGAATCTGACGGTGTGCGTTTTCACCCTTTTGTAACTCTTGCCTTGTGGGGAGAAGAGGGACTGACCACATGTTAATTGCATGTTAATATCCAGTTGTGTTATGGAAACTGATGCTCCTTCTGGTACCTCTTTGCCTGACAGAGTCTCACATTTCTGCTCGCTGTAAAAAATGGATCGCTCTTACCCTGAAGTCAAATGTGCTCGATAATGATGTGGAGAGCTATGATAGATGCTTCCTTTAATAAGAGCGTATAAATGTACCTTCTCCGCGTTTGTCAACTACTAATGTAATGGTCCACTTTAATAAACTGCTGTGGTTTCTGTTCATTTCCTTGCTTCTCAGACATGAAATCTATTTCCTCCTTACATAGGTATTTTGTGCAGTGTTGCATATCCTCCTTGTCCAAAAGTCTCACTAACAGCAAGAAAATGGTAATTATCAGTGCATTCAGCAGGACAAGGTTGACATTTCTCCCTCACAGCTGGTGTCAGGGAAAGAATAAGCATCCGTCAGGATGAAATTGGGGGTTGAAGTTTTTTTTATGCTTATTTTCCATGCCGGGAGTCAGTATAGTTTGAGTTCAGTCTATTATCAAGTTCAAGTTCAAATGAGTTTATTGTCTTGTGTCCCTGATGGGACAATAAAATTCTTGCTTCGCTTCAGCACAACAGAACATAGTAGGCATTGACTACAAAACAGATCAGTGTGTCCATATACCATTATATAAACATATACACACATGAATAAATATACTGATAAAGTGCAAATAACAGATAATGGCTATTAATGTTCATGGTTTTGTCCGAGCCAAGTTTAATAGCCTGATGGCTGTGGGGAAGTAGCTATTTCTGAACCTGGACTCACGTGTACCGATGTGCCGTGAAATCCATTTGTCATCTGCTAACCAGTCGGGGAAAGACAGTCTGAAGAAGGGTCTCGACCCGAAACGCCACCCATTCCTTCCATCCAGAGATGCTGCCTGTCCCGCTGAGTTACTCCAGCTTTTTGTGTCTATTTTCAGCAGGAGACAATATGTCATTACAATCGAGCCATCCACAGTGTACCCCCTTTATCATGTGAAAGGGGATAAGGTGAATAACGTTGAGTGCAAGTTAAAGTCCAATAATGTCTGATCAAAGATAGTCTGAGGGTCCCCTAGATAGCAGCTCCTAGTATTTTTATTTTTCAAAAAATGTATTCAATTATTAAAAAATAATAATGACACTACAATAAAACAAGCCAGAATCCACCACCATAATACAATACAAACATATATCCATAATAACCCACTATACAACTATGTTACAATCCTTATTGAGGATACATTCAACACCCTGCGGAGCCCAGCGGTCCCGGAACTCCCTCAGGGTGCCCGTAGACAGGGCGTATTCCCTTTCTAACCGCACCCGGGCACGGACGTATCCCCGGATAAGGGGCAGGCAGCCGGCTCGGGTAGAGCAGCAGCTCCTAGTTGGCGGTAGGAAGGTTTCAGTTGCCTGGGAAGAAACCATTTTATGTATTGTAGATTGGCACAAAATGCTGGAGTAACTCTGCGGGGGACAGGCAGCATCCCTGGAATAGGACTGGACGTTCTTCAAACTTGTATCCTTGAGATGTGGTAAGTACTCGTGCGTGGCCCAAATTAGTCTTTATGGTTATTCTTCACACCATACATTTTTTACACTCAGTGTTATGATTATTATCACAGTCACAATTGCAATCACGATGGTAACCATAATGTAACAGTGTAAAACATTAGAAAATAAGAGCAGGCGTAGGCCATTTAGGACTGAGACGAGGAAAAAAACTGTTTCACCCAGAGAGTTGTGAATCTGTGGAATTGTCTGCCACAGAAGGCAGTGGAGGCCAATTCACTGGATGTGTTCAAGAGGGAGTTAACTCACAAACTCTCCAGAGTTTTCCCCTTTGATTCAAACTCGGGTAATGTCGTTAGCGAGCTCATAGGAGCCCGGAGGAGTCCGTAGATGTTTCGTAGCGGCTCGTAATCCGTAGATGTGAGTTCGTAGCGGCTCGCGGGTGCCAGCCGTAGCGAAGGAACTCGGGGCATCAGGTGAGTCGGGACGTTTGTTCAACATGCTGAAAAATGCCCACGAGTTAATAAAATAGCCCCGAGTACCTACGAACGGCTATTACCGTAATTCTCCGAGTTCGAATCAAGAGGAAAACTCAGGTGAGTTCGCGAGTAACTCGGGAAAGTGGGACAGGGCCTTTAGATAGAGCGTGGTTACACTCGAGCCTTTGTGTTTTTGTTTTCCGACTAATATACTTTAACTTGACTTTATTGAACTTTCTTTTGTTTATTATGTAATCTATGTGTACTGTGTTTGCGGACCTGTTATGCTGCTGAAAGTGAGAATATCATTGTTTCCTTTTTTGCTACATATTTGTACATTGTTCCGTTTTTGGTGCATGTGACAATTAAACACTCTTGACTCTTGGTCCATCAACCTTGCCTGTCCTTCAGTACGAGTGGCAAGGAACTCGCAGGTGATGGTTTACACCGAAGATAGACACAGAATGCTGGAGTGACCCGGCATTGTACTGTCTCGTACCTTTTTGTTTCCCTCCCTCCTGACTCTCAGTCCGAGGAAGGATCTCGACCTGAATCATCACCTGCTCCTTTCCTCCAGAGATGCTGCCTGACCCGCTGAGTTACTCTGCCATTCAGTAAGATCTTGGCTAACACGTTCAAGGCCTTGACGTCAATCCTCAATTCCCTGATCTTTCGATACGATACAGCAAGATACAATACGATACGATATGATACCATACGATACAATACAATATAACTTTATTTATACCAGGGGGGATATTGGTCTGTAATCCTCAGTAGGTGTTTTGGGGGGGAGGGGGGGGGGGGGGGGGACGAGGGGGGGGGGGGGGGGTGAGGGGGGGGGGGGGGAAAATAGGGCAGATCATCGTACTTTGGTGAACAAGGCAGCCTCTAAGATCAGGGTTACACAAAAAAGCTGGAGAAACTCAGCGGGTGCAGCAGCATCTATGGAGCGAAGGAAATAGGCAACGTTTCGGGCCGAAACCCTTGGGTTTCGGCCCGAAACGTTGCCTATTTCCATTGCTCCATAGATGCTGCTGCACCCGCTGAGTTTCTCCAGCTTTTTTGTGTAACCTTCGATTCTCCAGCATCTGCAGTTCCTTCTTAAACTCTAAGGTCAGGGTTTGTGGAATTCCACTTTACTCTTTGAAACAAAAAGCACCTTCTGATGTGTCCAAACAGGGTGTTCATATCCATCGGTGCTTTACAAATAGCCCGGGATAACAATGAATCTTCTGCCTTAAAAAGTTGAGAACTGCCCAATGCAAAGTATTTCACTAAAATGTCCCCATCTTGTCTTTTTTGACTAATATCAGCCTCCACCATCCAAGCATCAGCCAGATGAACGTTTCAGGATGCCGACCCAATGGGCAATACATCAGCTGTGTGGTTGATAAACTCATACATTCTGAGGGCAGAATTAGGCCATTCGGCCCATAAAGTCCACTTCGCCATTCAATCATGGTTGCTCTGTCTTTCCCTCTCAACCCTGTTCTCCTGCCTCCTCCCCATAACCCCTGACACTCGTATTAATCAAGAATCTGTCAATCTTGGCCTTAAAAATATCCATTGACTTGGTCTCTACAGCCTTCTGTGGCAATTCATTCCACAGATTCACCGCCCTCTGACTAAATAAATTCCTCCTCATCTCCTTTTTAAAGGTACGTCCTTTTATTCTGAAGCTGTGGCCCCCGGTCCTAGACTCTCCCACTAGTGGAAAGATCCTCTCCACATTCACTCTATCCAGGTCTTTCACTATTCGGTAAGTTTCAATGAGGTCCCCCCCTCATCTTTCTAAACTCCAGCGAGCACAGGCCCAGTGCCTTCAAACGCGCATCCTATGTAAATCTAATCATTCCTGGGATCTTGTTGCCTTGTTTCACCCATCTCCAATCCTGGAGACCCAAAAGACCATCCAAAATAGCAATCCCAAGACCACCAGTGACTGCCAAACTCCCAGATGTAGCAAGTTGTCAGGCTGAACCAGCTAAGGCTACCTGCCCCCAACATCGCTCGGCTATATGGAGCAGTGGAAACCGCCAGTCTAACAGGATGGACACAAAACGGTGGAGTAACTCAGTGGGTTTGGCATCATCTCTGGAGTAGAGGAAGAGATGGCGTTTCGGGTCGAGACCCTTCTGCGGACTGAGAGTCGGGGGGAAAGGGAAACGAGAAATATAGATGTAGAGAGATATGGAACAAATGAATAAAAGATATACAAAAAAGTAATGATGAGAAGGGAAACAGGCCATCTTTAGCTGTGAGCTAGGTGAAAACAAGTTACAGACAATGAGACTCAACAAGACGACATTGAAGCTAGTGCAACTTGGGTGGGGGAGATGGAGGGGGGGGGGATGCAAGGGTTACTTGAAATTAGAGAAATCAATAGCCTTACCGCTGGGTTGTAAGCTGCCCAAGTGAAACATGAGGTGCTGTTCCTCCAATTTGTGTTTGGCCTCAATCTGACAGTGGAGGAGGCCCAGGACAGGGAAGGGAATGGGTGGGAATAGTCAGGATTGCCTGGCTTGCATCGAGAGTAATGGGCGTTGTCAATTGAGTTCATTCCCAATGGACCTTGCGAAACAGAGATGTAGCAGTCGAGCTGGTGCCGTTTGCCGTTGGTTGTACCCATGTGCCGCTCAACGTCCTTTTCAATAATTACTCTCAATTCCCGAAACCAGAAGGGTTCCATTCAATTAATGTGCAGCCAGTGCCCGATGCCAAATTGCACAGTTTGGCTTGTCAGTGTCTACTACCCACGACGGTGCCAGGACTTATCCCTGAGTTGCTGGGCCAATAGACTGTGTATCGTGTTGGTTGACTGTATACCAGGGCTAATCTCCGTCGCCCCGGCTGATGGCGCCTCCCGCAGAGTTCACACCCAGCGGGGGACAGGAGATAGCAGGAGGTCCTTGGAACGGCTCCGGCTGCTACTCAGCAGACAGGCAGGGTGCTCGCAGGCACCGCGGCAGATGTGGTGGCGCCACGCAATATGGCCTGGCAAAGTTCCCCCCCCGTGTGATGGTGGCCCGCGCCCGGTGACAATTGCAAAAGGGGTGGGTGAGGATGACAAAGAGGAAGGAGGAAAGCCGTCCAACATTGCCTGAGGTTGCCCAGAAGCTCGATGAGTCGAGAAAATCCAGCTCCAGCAAACAAGCTGGGAGACTGCAAATCGAAAGTGTTTACGGAGGTCTCGATAAGATGCAGCGTTGGTGGGGGGAGGAAGGGGGGGGAGGAGGGAGAGTTGGGGGGGGGGGGAGAGGGGACAGGGGGGGTGGGGGGTGGGGGGGCTGGATTTGGATCTGCATCTACCCATCTAACACCCTTTACTCCTGATCCCATCTGGTTTCACTGGGGAAAGTGGAAAGGATTAGAAGTTGTGGCCTCTGCCAGATTGGGAGCAAGCCCGTTTGCAAAATGCTCTCCCCCCCCCCCCCCCCCCCCCCCCTTCAGCGCACCAGCGAGATGAGAGACGTGCTCTCGAGGTTCAGTAGATCATAAATTCTAGGAGCAGAATTAGGCCATTCGGTCCATCAAGTCCACTCTGCCATTCAATCATGGCTGATCTATCTTTCCCTCTCGACCCCATTCTCCTGCCTTTCTCCCCATAACCCCTGGCACCCGTACTATTCAAGAATCTTTCGATCTCTGCCTTAAATATATCCGTTGCCTCGGTCTCCACAGCCGTCTGTGGCAATGAATTCCACAGATTCACCACCCTCTCACCAAAGAAATTCCTCCTCATCTCCTTCCAAAAGGAACATCCTTTAATTCTGAGGCTATGGCCTCTAGTCCTGGAATCTCCCACTAGTGGAAACATCTTCTCCACGTCCGCTCTCTCTGGGCCTTTCACCATTCGGTAAGTTTCAACGAGGTTACCCTTCATCCTTCTAAAACTCAATTGAGGGGAAGACTGAAGCGGGAATATCTGATCCCAATGGGCGAGGGGCGTCTCCAAATGGGTAGAGGTGCACCCCTTTGATGGGCAAAGCATTTCCAATGGGAAAGGCAGTTCCCATGGCAACGGTTCCCTCCTGATGGGAACAGCAATTCCAATGGGAATTGCTGGCCTTGTTTAGAAAGGCAGTTCCATTAGAAATGGCTGCCATTTCAAGGGAAAGGCAATTCCGATGGGAATGATTTTCCATATTGAAAGGCGTTTCCAATGGGAATCACTGCCCATTGAAGGGAAAGGCAGTTCTGATGGGAAAGGCTATTCCGATGGAAATGACTGCTCCCTCATGGGAAAAGCAAATCCAATGGAAAATTGTGTTACATTGATGGGAAAAGCAATTCCAAGGGAAAATGGTTGCCCCAATTGGAATATCTGCCGTTGACTGCAGTTTGTGCCAAGCCTGTCCTTGTAAAATATTCTTTGAAACAAAAAGCAATTTGATGTTGAGTCCACAACCCACCAACTGCGGATGGCACGGTGGCACAGTGGTAGAGTTGCTGCCTCACAGCGCCAGAGACCCGGGTCCGATCCTGACTATGGATGCTGTCTGTAAGGAGTTTGTACATTCTCCCCGTGACCATGTGGGTTTTCTCCGGGTGCTCCGTTCCCCCCCAACATTCCAAAGACGTGCAGCTTTGTAGGTTAATTGGCTTCTGTAAAATTGTCCCTAGTGTATAGGAAAGAACTATTGTGATCACCCATGATCGCAATGAATTGCGGTGCTGGCTCGAAGGGCCGAATGGCCTCCTCCTGCACCTATTTTCTATGTTTCTATGTTTCTATGTAACTAGTGTACAGGTGATCAGCACGGGCTCGGTGGGCTGAAGGGCCTGTTCCCTCGCCTTATCTCTAAACTAAACTAAACCCACCTTTGGCCATGTGGGGACCTCCTTTCCATCCTCATCGCCAAACTGCACTTCCCGCACTGGGTGCAAAGTCGTTACTCTGCGGACAAAATCTCCCACATCACCTCTCCTTCCCCTGGCTCCACAAACACGTGGATAGGACAGGTTTGAAGGGATGCGGGCCAAACCCGGGCTGGTGGGAATAGTGTAGCTGGGACATGTTGGCCGGTGTGGGCAAGTTGGGCGGCAGGGCCTGTTTCCACACCGTAGCACTCAATGACTCGATGACTCTATGCACATACTGGGCCCATTGGCATATCCAGACCCATCCAGCTACTGTCAGGGGTTTGTGAGGAGACGGAGTAGGATTTATGTAGGATAAGGTGGCAGTTAAATTACTGGCCGAGCTGTTCCGGAAGTCTGAATTAATGATGATAAAACTCGAGTTCAAGTTCCCGAATGGAAGACAGAAACTTAAAACTGATTAATTCTGAAATTAAGAAGCTAGTCTCACTAATGACGAACACCTACAAATGACCTTGAAAACCCTTGCCTTATCTAGACTGCATGTGGCTTCAGACCCAATGTGGATGGGTTCATAATAAATAACCTCTGAAATGGCACAAAACGTCGTTCCATTCAAGAGCAGTATGGGGCAGCCACTAAATATTGCTCTTTCCGACAAAGTCCATATCCTATAGTTGAACGGATAATTAATCGAAATTAATTAATTAGGTATAAAATTGGTTTCCTTTGGATAACGTCTCAATTTTTTCCCCCTTTTACTGTGGCGATTGCAGTATAATAGCCCTGTCCCACTGTACGAGTTCATTCCAAGAGCTCTCCCGAGTAAAAAAAAAACTTGTGTTAAGCACGGAGAATGAACATAGCGGGTACGTCGGAGCTCGGGGACGTCACTTAGCGGCTTGTAACGCTAATGGCAGTTACTCGGGGAAGACTCGTGAAGATTTTTCAACATGTTGAAAAATGTCCACGAGAAACCCCAGTACTTACGAGCGGCCATTACCGTAAATCTCCGAGTTCGAATCAGGGCAAACTCGGGAGAACTCTTGGAATGAACTCGTACCGTGGGACAGGGCTTTAACTGTAACAATGTAGCAAATGCAGGCAAGTGGGACTAGTTTAGATGGGGCATCTTTGTCGGCATGGAATGGTCGGCCAAAGGGCCTGTTTCTGTGCTGTTCGATCTTACGACTCGAACCATACCGAGCAGGTCACCACAGCCACCATCAGAAACAACCAGATATATTGCCTTTTAGTTTAGTTCAGTTTAGTTTAGGAGATACAGCACGCAAACTGGCCCTTCGGCCCACCGAGTCCACTCCGACCACCCGCACCCACTAGGGACAATTTACATTTTTACCAAACCAATTAACCTACAAACCTGTACATCGTTGGAGTGTGGAAGGGAACCGAAGATCTCGGAGAAAACCCACGCAGGTCACGGGGGGAACGTACAAACTCCGCACAGACAGCACCCGTAGTCGGGATCGAACCTGGGTCTCGGGTGCTGCAAGCAGCAACTCTACCGCCATGCCATCGTGCTCCCTGGATTGGAGCCCATTACTGAGCTGTCAGTGGGGTTTTGAAAATCCATCACGATGTGTTATGGAGGCAGTTCCAATGTATCCACAGCCAGTAACACACAGCACCACAACCCATCTCCAGAGGATCGGTCTCCAGGGGCCCAACGCTGATGAATCCTCTGATGAATCTCGCAAGTCTCCTCAACTCCCACTAGCTGCCCTTCCCTGCTCAATGGATCTCCGTGCCTCTCTCCCTGTGATAATCCCTCTCACTCACTCACTCATTAACCCAACTAGGTGGTACATCAAAGCTGGAGTTACATGGGGAATACTTTCATCAAGTGATGCCCTTTGGGCATACTCTCTATGATCTCAGGCATTCTTTTAGACTGCCTCTGTTCCTCCTGATTCCAGAGTTCTGACACGTTTTCCTTTTGAAGTGAATAAAGTCTATTTTGTTTAAGAAGGAACTGCAGATGCTGGAAAAATCGAGGGTAGACAAAAATGTTGGAGAAACTCAGCGGGTGAGGCAGCATCTATGGAGAGAAGGAAACAGGTGACGTTTCAAGTCGAACCCCTTCTTCAGACTGAAGAAGGATCTCGACCTGAGGCGCCACCTCACCTATCTCAGAATTAAACTAAACTAAACTTACTGACCCATATATACAGAAATGAAATAGGCTATCCCTCTCCCCTGACTCTCAGCCTGAAGAAGGGTCTCGCCACAAAACGTCACCCATTCCTTCTCTCCAGAGAAGCTGCCTGTCCCGCTGAGTTACTCCAGCATTTTGTGTCTATCTTTGGAGTAAACCAGCATCTACAGTTCCTTCCTACACATCAGCTTTAGTTTAGTTTAGTTTTGAGATACAGCGCGAAAACAGGCCCTTCGGCCCACCGTGCCCGTGCCGACCGGCGCCCCTCACACATTAACACTATCCCACACGTACCAGGGACAGTTTACCATTTTACCGAAGCCAATTAACCTAGAAACCTCTATGTCTTTGGAATGTGGGAGAAAACCGGAGCGCCCCGAGAAAACCCACGTGGTCACAAGGAGCACGTATAGGCTCCTTACAGACTGCAGCCCTAGTCAGATTGAACCTGGGTCTCTGGCACTGCAAGGTAGCAACTGTACTTTGCCACCGTGCCTAGAGTACGATGAAAGAACTGGGAGACGTGCTTATAATATTAATGAAAAAATGGAGATGGTGGTTTACCCCAATAAAAGCAAGAATTATTAAGTTGCAATTATCATTTATTGTTGGCATGAGTGGGCATTGCTGCTAAAAGCTACGAGGATTGGAAGCAAAGTTTAAATTTCAAATGCTTCAGATCTGACTTTCAAAGTTGTAGGCATGTTACCATGACAACCACTCAGCTACCAAGAGAAATTAAATAAGCCGTCCTTGCTTGACTCTGTGATGCTTTAGTTTCAGTTTCAGTTTGGTTTACTGCCACGTGTACCCGAGGTACGGCGAAGAGCCTTTGTTGCGTGCTATCCAGTCAGTGGAAAGCCAACACATGATTACAATCGAGCCATTCACAGTGTACATGATGGTCCCACAGCAGAAGCGTCCACGTCGGGGGGGCTGGAAACTGGAAGTATCCCGAGCTAATTCTGCTACCGCCATCATCTATTGCGACAAGCGACGGCTCCCACTGATTGTCGCCGGAAGCTTGCGTCCTTTTCAGGACGGACGATGACAGCGAGGCCAACATTTGTAACAAGATGGACACGGAAAGAAGAAGGGGTGTACATTATAAGGGAATAACGTTTAATGCTAGATAAAGCCAGTGAATAAGACAGTCTGAGATTCCTCAATGAGGTAGATAGTAGTTCGCCACTGCTCCCTGGTTACGGTAGGATGGTTCAGTTGCCTGATAACAGCTGGGAAGAAACTGGCGCTGTGTTTTAGTACAATTCTTCATGCAAAAATGTTTTTAACACAATGTTAAACTACTAATTGGCTAAATGATAACGCATTTCACATCTGCGCTCAATACAATATACAATACAATACAAATTTATTGTCATTTGAGCCCCAGTGAGACTCAAACGAAATGTTGTTTCCACAGCCATACAAACAAAGACAATGTCCTACAGACATACACACAATTAAATTCACACAAACATCCATCACAGTGAAGCCACTGTGATGGAAGGCAAAGTCTTTTCTCTCCCCTGTTCTCAATTTCTCTCCCGATGTCCAAGCCCCCAGGCGGGTGATGATAAGTCCCACGGCCATTTTAGGCCGCGCGGGGCGATTTACTGCCCCACTCCCGGTCTGAAAGTACAAGGTTGGAACCCCCACGGGCGATGGTGAGTCCCACGGCCATGAAGCCGTGCCAGGTGATGTACGGTCCCGGTCCGGGTCGTTCCAACCCCGCGACACGGGCTGGAGAAGTCGCGTTGCGGGAGCTCCGGGAAGCGGTCTCTCTCCCCGGACCCGCGAGCTCCCGATGTCCCAGTCCACCGGACCTGCGGCTGCGTTGCTGGAGCCTCCGAGCCCCAGGAGTCGCGTTGCAGCAGCGAGTCACCACCGCTCCCCACGCTCCGAGGCTGGCCAGCCCCACGATGGTGAGTAGTCCGCAGCTCCGCAGTCTCCCGAGCCCCCGGGTCGTTCAGGTTGGAGGCTGCTCCACGGTGCTAAGCCCCAACGACAACCGAGACCCAACAGGGAAAAGGTCGGGTCTCCCGGACAGGGAAGAGATTTAAACAGTTTCCCCCTCCCCCCCGCCCCCCACATGTACACATTTAAAAACACTATTAAAAAACACCAAACACTACATTTAACAATGCCAAGCAATACCAATCTTCTCAGGCCATCCCTTAGCAATACAATACAACAACAACAACAACAACAACGATTTATTTGTCACATTGCACAAAAAGTGCAAGTGAAATGATACCTCAGCAGCGATACAATGATAAAGGGCACACACAAAAACACAATAAATTTTTAACATAAACATCCACCACAGCATTCATCACTGTGGTGGAAGGCACACAATTTGGCCAGTCCAGCAATTCACCTAGCATGGAGGTGAATTGCTTCCACTCCAGTTCGATGGGCTCTCCTGTGTCTGTGAGACTTGCCTGGGATGTAAAGGCTCAAATAGGGTGTTGCGCACAATTCTGGTCGCCACGCATGAAGATCCTCGAGAGCCTTTCGAGGAAGATCCCGGGATGAGGGATTCAACTGCAAGGTTAAGCTCGAGAAATGGTGGCACAGAGTTATGCCCCTGTCCCACTTAGGAAACCTGAACGGAAACCTCTGGAGACTTTGCGCCCCACCCAAGGTTTCCGTGCGGTTCCTGGAGGTTGCAGGTGGATGTCGGAGGTTGCAGGTAGTGGAAGCAGGCAGGGAGACTGACAAAAACCTCCGGGAACCGCTCGGAAACCTTGGGCGGGGCTCAAAGTCTCCAGAGGTTTCCGTTCAGGTTTCCTATGTGGGACAGGGGCATTAGAGTTGCTGCCTCACAGCTCCGGAGACCCAGCTTCCATCCTGACTACGGGTGCTTGTCTGTACGGAGTTTGTACGTTCTCCCTGTGACCTGTGTGGGTTTTCTCCAGGTGCTTCGGTTTCCTCCAACACTCCAAAGATGTACAGATTTGTAGGTTAATTGGCTTTCCATAAATGTAAATTGTCCCTAATGTGTGTGGGATAGTGTTAGTGATCACTGATGGGACTGGACTCGATGGGCCGAAGGGCCTGTTTCCGTGCTGTATCTCTAAACTAAACTCAACTATAAGATAAACACAAAAAGCTGGAGTAACTCAGCGGGACAGGCAGCATCTCTGGAGAGAAGGAACGGGTGACGTTTCGGGTCGAGACCCTTCTTCAACTAAATCTGTCTCACCTGTCGGAGTGGCTAGCAGTTATTACTGGTGCGGTATACTCAGTAGGAACAAGATCTAGCAGCCAGAATTTGGATTATACCTGTGTGACTGATAGGGGGACTGGGACATTTAGTGATTGGGGCTCCAACACTGGGAGAGGCTCGGAGGAATTCCCACTGAGGGAGCTGGAGATCAGGGCACGGAGCTGGAGACTCGGGTGTTGAGATAGAAGAACCAAGAGAAGCGAGCTGATCCTGTGAGGTAGTTGCAATCTCAGAGAGGTTCTGTGCATACGTGTGTGTGTGCGTGCGTGTGTGTGTACACACAAGGGACAGAAGCAGAATACGCGTCCCTTTAATGTTGGCTCCTTCAGGGACACGATGACTGCCATGAACTCTACGAGGGACTTAGCAGTTGGGCGGCATGACTGAATCCATCATGGCAGAAATCTAATTACTCTGGGGCGTTTGGGATTTGGAGTAGAAGGAGATGGCTGGGGCAGTGGGACTTTAGTAAAGTCCTATTGATGGAGTGGCACCAGTAGACCTTCAGTTCTCCATGAAGTTTAGTTTAGTTTAGATATACAGCGTGGAAAAACATAGAAACATAGAAACATAGAAATTAGGTGCAGGAGTAGGCCATTCGGCCCTTCGAGCCTGCACCGCCATTCAATATGATCATGGCTGATCATCCAACTCAGTATCCCGTCCCATACCTACCTACCTCAGTATCCCGTACCGAAACAGGCCCATTGGCCCACTGGGTCCGCGCTGACCAGCGATTCCCGCATATTAACACTATCCTACACTTTGGCCAATTTTTACATTCAAGCCAAGCCAATTCATCTACAAACCTGCACGTCTTTGTAGTGTGGGATGAAAGCGAAGATCTGGGAGAAAATCCATGCAGGTGTCGGGGAGAACGTGCAGACTCCATACAGACAGCACCCGTAGTCAGGATCGAACCCGGGTCTCTGGCGCTGGTTGCGCTGTAAGACATCAACTCTAAGGATAGGAAGGATAAATAAATTTGGCACAAATCATTGGTAAACCTACTACCCAGCAGTGTGAATATTGTTTTCTTTAACCGAGTAAACCTTGCAACCCTCTCTCTCCGTCATTTCCCCACCCTAATTGTCATACTAGTTTCACTGTCATCCTGCCTAGTTTCACTATAGCACTATATCACCAGTTGTCACCTTCTCTACAGCCAACAATGTACCATTGTGGGCTCCACCTTTCCTTGATCATCGTTGCTGGCCTTGATTTGTCCTTTTGCATACCTTTCATTCATTTGTTCTTTCTGCCTTTTCATATCTCAATAGACAATAGACAATAAGTGCAGGAGTAGGCCATTCGGCCCTTCGTGCCAGCACCGCCATTCAATGTGATCATGGCTGATCATCCCCAATCAGTACCCCGTTCCTGCCTTCTCCCCATATCCCCTGACTCTGCTATCTTTAAGAGCGCTATCAAGCTCTCTCTTGAAAGTATCCAGAGAACCAGCCTCCACCTCCCTCTGAGGCAGAGAATTCCACACTCACAACTCTGTGTGAAAAAGTGTTTCCTCATCTTCGTTCTAAATGTCTTACCCCTTATTCTTAAACTTTGGTCCCTGGTTCTGGACTTCCCCCAACATCGGGAACATGTTTCCTGCCTCTAGCGCGTCCAAACCCTTATTAATCTTTTATGTTTCAATAAGATATCCCCTCATCCTTCTAAACTCCAGAGTATACAAGCCCAGCCGCCATGAAACTGGCCCAAATTAGAACATAGAACATGTAACAGTACAGCACAGGAACAGGCAGCACAGTGGCACTGCTAGTAGACTTGCTGCCTCACAGCACCATAGACCCGGGTTCAATCCAGACCTCGGCTGCTGTGTCTGTGCGGAGTTTGCATGTTCTCCCTGTAACCCACCTAGGTTTCCTCCGGGTACTCCAGTTTCCTGCCACCTCCCAAAGATGTGCGTGCTTGCGGGTTAATTGGCCCCTGTAAATTGCCCAAACGTGAGGGAGGTGGCAAAGTGGGATAACATGGAACTAGTGTGAACGGGTGATCGATGTAAAGCGCGGACTCGGCGGGCTCAAGGCCCTGTTTCCCTGCTGTATCTCTAAACTAAAGCTGAACTAAAACTAAAGGCCCTTTGGCACATGTTGTCTGTGCTGAGCATGATGCCTACTTAGACTAATCCTATCTGCCTGCACATGTTCCATACCCATTCATTTCCTGCACATATCTAAAAGCCCCTTATACATCACTATTACATCTGCTTCCACCATCACCCCCAACAGTGCCTTCCAGGCACCCAGCACTCTCTGGGTAAGAAACACTTGCCCCACACATCCCCTTTCAACTTTTCCCCTCTGATCTCATGGCTCTGCACTGGTAGTCCACGGCAGACCATAACCTGGCTAGTATGCAGTATGGGTCATGCTCAAGGGCTGACGCACCTACATCTGATGTCTCACTCAACCTTAATGAGTGAAGTGCAATAGAGAGGTTTGGAGATGATTGTCACCTTGGCAAATGGTAGCACCAACACCAGGGAGGCAGGAGGTGGGGCAGCGGTAGAGCTGCTGCCTTACAGCTCCAGAGACCCGGGTTCGATCCTGACTATGGGCGCTTGTCTGCACGGAGCTTGCACGTTCTCCCCATGACCGTGTAGGTTTGCTCCGAGATCTTCGGTTTCCTCCCGCACTCCAAAGACGTACAGGTTTGCAGGTTGATTGGCTTGGTGTAACCATTAACTTGGCCTTGGTGTGTGTAGATAGTAGATAGGTAGTGTGCAGGGACCGCTACTCGGTGAGGACTCGATGGGCAGAAGGGCCTGTTTCTGCGCTGAATCTCTGAAATTAAAAACTAAAACTAAAACATCAGAGCGATGAGACTCAAGGAGGTGACAGAGCCCAGAATTTAGATGATTATAGGATTGGATGAGAATGTGGAGAAAGCAAGTGTGAACTTTATTGAGGAGACTGTAAAGAAAGGTGACTCTTTTTAAATCATGGCTCTGTCAGGATGCAAATACTAATGGGCAGTAAGCTTATTGTGGACAGGAGAATCTTCACTGTGGTCTAAACCATTGGGCAGACGATCTTGTACAGGTCATATGTCATAAGGTCAGAAGGAACAAGCGTAGAATTAGGCCATTTGGCCCATCAAGTCTACTCCGCCATTCAATCTTGGCTGATCAATCTCTCCCTCCTAACCCCATTCTCCCGCCTTCTCCCCATAACCTCTGACACAGCGCCTCTACTTCCTGAAAAGATTACGGAGAGTCGGTTTGTCAAGGAGGACTCTCTCTAACCTCTATGGGTGCACAGTCGAGAGCATGCTGACCGGTTGCATCGTGGCTTGGTTCGGCAACTTGAGCGGCCTGGAAAAGAAAAGACTACAAAACCTAGTAAACACTGCCCAGTCCATCATCGGCTCTGACCTTCCTTCCATCGAGGGGCTTTATCGCAGTCGCTGCCTCAATAAGGCTGCCAGTATCATCAAAGACCCACACCATCCTGGCCACACACTCATCTCCCTGCTACCATCAGGTAGAAGGTACAGGAGCCTGAAGACTGCAATGACCAGGTTCAGGAATAGTGACTTCCCTACAGCCATCAGGCTATTAAACCTGGCTCGGACAAAACTTTGATTATTAATAACCAATTATCTGTTATTTGCACTTTATCATTTTATTATTCATGTGTGTATATATTTATATTACAGTACTAGACTAAGTGGGACCCGTTGGGTCCCATGTTCACACGGGAAGGCTGGTCCCCCGACGCAATAATCCACCTCGCCACCAATTCCAGCTCTCCACCAATTACTTCAACCCAAACAACCATTTGCAGTGCATTTTTACTTCAACCCAAACAACCATTTGCAGTGCATTTTTACTTCAAACCAACCATATTTTCATTTTCAAACCACATTAAGGGCACTCACAGTTGAGTAGACATGTGTTCAGTGTTATTCAGAGCTCAGAGAGACGTGACCCTTTGGCTTACTCCATCTTGCAGAGACTGAGTGAGGCACACCACTTCCTGGGTTTGTAGTCCCTCCCCCTCACTCCAGCAGGGGCAGCAGAGAGAATGGCTAATTTTTTTTAAACATTAATATATCTCTGATTTTTCATCGATGGGAAAAATCCTCTGGTCGCGGAAGGCGGAGGGAGGCTCTGAGCGAGGGGGCCAAAAATGACGGCCGTAGGTGGCGGCGTTCTCTCGGAAATCGCAGCACAGTGAGCCAAAAGAGGTCAAGATCAGACTTTTAGTAATATAGATATGGGCACATTGGTCTGTTTTGTAGTAAATGCCTACTATGTTCTGTGTGCTGAAGCAAAGCAAGAATGTCATTGTCCTATCAGGGACACATGACAATAAACTCACTTGAACTGTACTAATCAAGAATCTATTTATCTCCGCCTTAAATATATCCACTGACTTGGCCTCCATAGCCTTGCGTGGCAAAGAATTCCACAGATTCGCCACCCTCTGACTAAAGACATTTCTCCTCATCTCCTTCCCAAAATAACGTCCTTTAATTCTGAGGCAATGACCTCTAGTTCTAGATTGTCCCACTAGTGGAAACATCCTCTCACCTGCACTCTATCCAAGCCTTTCACCATTTTGTATGTTTCAATGAGGTCCCCTGTATACATAACATATACAGCAAATATATGTTTAAATCATCGGATTATGGAAATGGCATTTGGTTCTTCTGGGCTCTCGCAATGATTTGTACTTTAATGAGTTACCAGTCTTCATTTGATATCTTTGATAGCAGGCAGAAATTCACACAAAACAAATTTTAATTTACAACACTCCACAAAAATAAAACACAATTTCTCCGGAGATTTCTGCTAAACAGATACTCAAGTTGCATTTTAACCACCAAACCCCATCAGATAGTTGCCCTTCGCTGATCCTGCAATCATAATTGCTTTCTTCCTCCCTAGGACTTAATATAATGGATTCACTCTGCGAATAAGGGAGCGTGTGGAACATCCTCCAGCTACGTCTCTCTAACTGAGATGTCCACATGGTGATGTATTGGAAACTGTTCTGCTACTGCATAAAATGTTCATCCCTTTGATCTTGGGTTTGCAGCACACAATTAGATTCTCCGAGACTGTCGGTCACCCTCCATGACGCTGTAAACAGTGGGGCGGGGAAAACAATGTTTTACATTAGAGGAGTTATCAACAAACTGTGGTAGCAAGAGGCCATCGTGAAGTACTGTTGATACCATATAATATAACCATATAACAATTACAGCACGGAAACAGGCCATCTCGACCCTTTTAGTCCGTGCCGAACATGTATTCTGCCCTAGTCTCATATACCTGCGCTCAGACCATAACCCTCCATTCCTTTCTCGTCCATATAACTATCCAATTTATTTTTAAATGATAAAAACGAACCTGCCTCCACCACCTTCACTGGAAGCTCATTCCACACAGCCACCACTTTCTGAGTAAAGAAGTTCCCCCTCATGTTACCCCTAAACTTCTGTCCCTTCATTCTCAAGTCATGTCCCCTTGTTTGCATCTTCCCTCCTCTCAGTGGGAAAAGCTTATCCACGTCAACTCTGTAAAGACAGATAGATTCTTGATCCGTACGGGTGTCAGAGGATATGGGGAGATGGCAGGAGAATTGGGGTTAGGAGGGAGAGATAGATCAGCCACGATTGAATGGAAGAGTAGACTTGATGGGCCGAATAGCCTAATTCTGCTCCTATCACTTATGACCTTATGAGAAGTGTGAAAATGCACGCCTCCATAATCAGGGAACTGTTTCTTCCCGGCTGTTATCAGCCAACTGAATCATCCTTCCAACACCTAGAGAGCTGTCCTGAGCTACTATCTACCTCATTGGAGAGCTTCCGGCTATCATTGATTGGACTTTGCTGGACTTTATCTTGCACTAAACATTATTCACAGAATTCACTTTATCATATATTTGTAACCTGTGGTTTGTTTGTTTGTAATCTTGTATTGTCTTTCTGCTGACTGGTTAGCACGCAACAAAAGCTTTTCACTGCACCTTAAATGTTGGGATAGTCCCTGCCTCAACTACCTCCTCTGGCAGCTTGTTCCATACACCCACCTCCCTTTGTGTGACAAAGTTACCCCTCAGACTCCTATTAACTCCTTTCCACTTCACTTTAAACCTATGTCCTCTGGTCTTCGATTTCCCTACTCTGGGCAAGAGATTCTGTGCATCTACCCGATCTATTCCTCTCATGATTTTATACACCTCTATAAGATTTTATACACCTCATCCTCCTGCGCTCCAAGGAATAGAGTCCCAGCCTGCTCAACCTCTCCCTATAGCTCGCACCCTCGAGTACTGGCAACATCCTCGCAGATAAATCTACTCTGCACCCATTCTAATTTAACAACATCTTGCCTATAACACAATGCGGTCTCACCATCGTCTTATACAACTGCAACATGACCTCCCAACGTCTTGAGACTTCCGGATCACAGAAGCTGCGTTCCACGTACTTATATTTTTTCCATTGCAATTCATTGCACATTAACAGACAATGAATTTCCACTCCATCACCAATTTCTGATACATTAAATGCCATTAGTGGTCTCAGTGGCAAAATGACTTGTGCATTAACAGAGTGCTTGCACTTGTATTCTGTCTGTTATAATTTCCCATGATCTCAAGCAGCATTGCAGCCAACCCCCGTCCTGTAATATTGGGACACAATTACATTGCATCAAATCATACAACATAGAATGATTTTCAGAGATAAATATAACAAGAACTAAATAAATATTCAAACTGAGCAAACACATCTTGACACGTTTTGTGCAAACTTTCACCTCTGAATAAGGAAATATTCAGTCGTAATGAACAATATGAGTTTAACCTTTTGGGTTTAAGTAGTTCGACTGCCTGAGAGAAGTTGATGGAAAAATGGAAAAGGTAACAGCATTTCACACCAGAAAATAGTGTTTTCCCCTGCATTGTCTTGATCAGCGGTGTTTGCTGGCACGTTGCTGAAATAATCTGGGGGTCCTGTGGCATTTGCTTGTTGCTACATGCAGGAGTTAGCATGGACAGGGCGTCGCAGGGAATTGGTGCATCATTTTCACACTCGGAGGGGGGTGTAAATAGGCTCAATCTGGGACATCGCAGGAGATTTGTCTGTAGACGTGGACATGCCTTGTGCATTAACAGAGTGCTGCACTTGTATTCTGTCTGTTATAATTTCCCATGATCTCAAGCAGCATTGCAGCCAACCCCCGTCCTGTAATATTGGGGACACAATTACATTGCATCAAATCATACAACATCGAATGATTTTTCAGAGATAAATATAACAAGAACTAAATAAATATTCAAACTGAGCAAACACATCTTGACACGTTTTGTGCAAACTTTCACCTCTGAATAAGGAAATATTCAGTCGTAATGAACAATATGAGTTTAACCTTTTGGGTTTAAGTAGTTCGACTGCCTGAGAGAAGTTGATGGAAAAATGGAAAAGGTAACAGCATTTCACACCAGAAAATAGTGTTTTCCCCTGCATTGTCTTGATCAGCGGTGTTTGCTGGCACGTTGCTGAAATAATCTGGGGGTCCTGTGGCATTTGCTTGTTGCTACATGCAGGAGTTAGCATGGACAGGGCGTCGCAGGGAATTGGTGCATCATTTTCACACTCGGAGGGGGGTAAAATAGGCTCAATCTGGACATCGCCAGGAGATGCTGGCTCTGTAGACGTGTAATTAGAAAGGCTCGCTGCTTTCCACAAGATTCTCACACCTCCACTGAGGGGGAGTGGAGAATAGAGGTGCCTTTGTGTGGCGCAGCGGGTAGAGTTACTGCCCATGCAGCGTCAGAGGCTCTGGTTCGATCCTGTCTACGGGTGCTGTCTGTACGGAGTTTTTATACGTTCTCCCCGTGACCGCGTGGGTTTTCTCCGGGGATGTCGGGAACACGACCACAGGCACACTAACCATTTCTTTACATTCATACCAAGCCAATTAACCTACAAACCTGTACGTCTTTGGTGTGTGGGAGGAAACCGAAGATCTTGGAGAAAACCCACGCAAGTCACAGGGAGAATGAACAAACTCCGTACAGACAGCACCCGTAGTCAGGATCGAACCTGGGTCCCTGGCGCTGTAGGGCAGCAACTCTACCACTGTGCCACCATGCCGCCATGGTCCAGGACAGGTTTTTGGTGATATTTACTCCAAAGAACTTGAAACTCAACCAACTCAGGTGCTTTAGATGACATTGGGAGCTCTGTGCCATGTTATCCCAACGGTAATTTGTAGCTGGCATTTGGAACAACTGAGTGCCAAGCCAAGATATATGAGGGGGCATTTGGTGCCAACCATGTTGCTTTTTCACACCTACAGGTTCAGCCGAGTAAAGATGGCACCTTTCTGCCTTACTGTATAAGAGGAATAGATCGAGTAGATGCACAGAGCCTCTTGCCCAGAGTAGGTGTATGGAGGACCAAAGGACATAGGTTTAAGGTGAAGGGGGAAAAATTTAATAGGAATCTGAGGGGTACGTTTTTTCGGTGTATGGAACGAGCTGCCAGAGGAGGTAGTTGAGGCAGAGACTATCCCAACAGTTAGACATGTACATGGCTAGGACACGTTTGGAGGGATATGGACCTAACGCAGGCAGGTGGGACTAGTGTAGCTGGGACATGTTGGTTGGTGTGGGCATGTTGGGCCGAAGATGCCTGTTTATAACTCTATGACTATGAACGAAATGATCTTTCTTACAGTGATCTCTAACACCACCCAAGAAAGCTCTAAACTACACAGGACAAAGTAATCCACTTATTTTTCACCCTAAAAAAATCATTTGTTGCCCACCAGGCCGAGAATCTGTCGCATAGACAACAGTCCCTCAACTGGAGTAACTCAGCGCGGGTCAGGCAGCATCTCTGGAGAAAAGGCATAGGGAACGTTTCGGGTCGAGACCATTCTTCAGACTGAGAGTCAGTGGAGAAGGAAACGAGAGATATCGAAGGAACATGGAACTAATGAATTAAAGATATGCAAGGCGACTATCTTTGTTGTAAACCAGCACCTGCAGTTCCTTCCTACACAGTTCCTCACCTGGACTACTCCGACACCACTTGTTGTGCCCATGCCCTCTATCATCAAGAAGGACAAAGGACAGCATATGAAGGTGAACACCATTGTCTGCATGTTCCTACGTAGCTTCCAAACTGTCCTGACTGGGAAATATATCACCAGTTCATGGTCACGGGATCCAAGTGGTGGAACTCCCTCCCCACCAGCAGCGGGGGTGTAAGCTGAGCGGAGGGACTGCAGTAGTTCAAGCGCTTGGCTTGCCACCACCGCCAGACCTACACAGCCATCCTGCCTCATCGTGGGATGAGGAGGTCACAGTCAGCTGCACAGTCCCTGCTCCCGGCAAAGGTGTTCCCAAAGAGCTTTAGGAAAGGGAGATAAAAAGTAACCCTGTTGTGCAGGTGTGTGTGCGTGTGTATCTGTGTGCGTGCGTACATATGTGTGTGTGTGCGTGTGTGTCTGTGTGCGTGTGTGCGTGCATGCGTGTGTGTGCATGTGTGTGTATGTGTGCATGTATGCATGTTTGTGTATGTGCATATGTGTGTGTGCATGTGTGTGCATGTGTGCATGTGTGTGTATGTGCATTCGCGTGCATGTATGTGTGTGTGCATATGTGTGCATGTGTGTGTATGTGTGCATGTATGCGTGCGTTTGTGTGTGCATATGTGTGTATTTGCGTGTGCATGTGTGTGATGTGTGCATGTGTGTGTATGTGCATTTGCGTGCATGTATGTTGCGTGCATATTGCGTTTGACTATTGCTTTGACATATTTTCAAACTTTATATGAAATAAAGATTCTGCATATATTACAATTTCTTGTCTAGACACCAGTTTACAATCCTTGAATGTTTCATAAGTGCACACGAACTGTGTATTGTTTTGTTTGCCTATTTATATGAAAAGATTAAAGCAACCCGAATTCTAAATCAACCAACTAGGGAAAATGAACTCATTGTATCTCTCTTTGAAGCTTGTTAGTAGTAATAATAAATGAGCAGGCAGCTGACAGCTAAAACCTAATCCCCTTTAATGCCATCATAGGTAATAACTCGTAAGCTCGGTAAATTTGTGGTAATATGCAGGTGGCAGGTCCAGGGTCACCTATTGCCACTTTATAAAAAAAATACGCTAGAATTGCTCGTATTAATAATTTAAAGGACAAGGAAATTGTAACAAATACAAATTATTTGCGACAAATATTTTTAATGTTCCCTGCCCCATTTGAGCGCTTGACCCGCTTTGAGGCAACAAACAATTAATAATAATGGTGGTGATTAAATATCTTCATTTTTTTTAAGATTAGAAACCAGAAGCTTATTTACAAGCGGATAACCTTCTGTGCGATGGGGCCGGTTCAAGTGATGTAATGCAGCAGCAGCCGCTGAATTGCGATGCCTTCGAACAAAACCAAGAAAACAATTTCAATTAGCGGGCCACACTTCATGAATGACGGAGATGGGGCTAATTTCAAAGTTAGCCAATATATCTCCATAAGTGATAATTTACTTTTTTTTTTTGCAGTAAAGATTTCCCCCTGTCACGAAAATGTAACAATGATAGCTGGAGTAGTATATCATTAGTTATTGTTGTGGCTTTCTTCCTCTCTGTTTTTTTTATTAAGGCCTTTAGGCATGTACAGACATTTGCATTGTTGCCTCATCATCTTCTCCATGGAGACATAAGGTAGAGATTTAATCATTCACAGGGCAATCAAACAGCAATCACATTAGCAATGTGTCTCTCCCATGTAGATGTATTTGGTCTGTTTGTGGTTGAGAATCTAAAGTGTGTGGGAAAACATGACATTTTTACCTTCCCAATTTCAAATGCTTTTCAATCCAAGTGTGTTGAGCGCGGATGCCAACAGTAGCTTGGTCATTTGGGAACTATTTAAAACACTTCCAGTTACATTCAAAGTGGGGCTCCCTCTACTTTTTCCGTTCTTGTTCTTGAAAAAATGACAAATGCCCCGGAGTGCACGCCGTTGACACTCAAACCAGCTGCACACGGCAGCAGAGTATCTGGTGGTGGAGTCATATAATGCGGAGACAGCAACACTACATGTGCACCGAAGCCAATTAACCTACAAACCAGTTTGGGAGGAAACCGGAGCAGCCGGAGAGACTGTTCCTGTGCTGTATTGTTCTATACTTCATGACCTCAAAAATTCTCAGTCATCTCTACCTGTAGAAGGTAAGACTCCAACAACTGGATAATTTTGCCCGATTGCCACTGACTTTGATTTTACTCTTTGAATTGTTAGTGCCAGACTCATCCAAATGATGCCTCATTGCCAAGAGCACCCATCCACATCTCCGGTAAAGTCCAAATTAAGATCGGAAATCCCGGGGGGGACAGGGGGGAAAGGTACCCCCCCCCCCCCCCCCCCCCCCCCCATGTTTTATAATCCGTATTTTAAAACTCGGTGGAAAAAAAAAATCTATTAAAAATCTCCGCTTTCCACGAAGCAGTGGGGGGCGGGACTCATGATCGAGGGCCACGATTGGACGATAGAGACGTCATTGGGGGGGGAACCATGATGATTCAGCGCGATGATTGGAGGAGGGAGGTGTCGGTCAGAGTCGGATGTAGGGGGGTGGGACTGAGGATAGAGCGCGGTGATTGGAGGAGTGAGACGTCCTGGTGGAGCAAAGATCATAGAGCGGAGTTTGAATCGGCCCGTTCGCGGGGCCTTTCTTCGCCAGGCCCGGAGTGGCTTATAATCGGCCACGGGATCTCCCACCACCCCGTGGTCAAATTGCTGCGTCGAGGCAATCGAGGCTCCCGATGTTGAAGCCCCCGCTGGGCGATGTAAGACCCCACGAACGGGCCGATTGAAGGCCCACCATTCGGGGCGGACGGAGCTGCTGTTTCTGGAGTTCGAAGTCGCTCACCAACCAGGTCAGTTGCCGATGTTACCGTCCACAGGGCCCACGGCGGAAGCCATCGTGTGTGCGCATGCGCACGCGCGCCCACCATGAAATTGTGTCCCCCCCATGTTTTGATAGTGATTTTCATGCCTGATCTGAGAGACTTAAATGAGGTAGTTAGTAGCTCAGGACTGCTGTCTAGTTGTTGGTAGGATGGTTCAGCTTCCCGAGGGGAGAATTGGGAGTGAGACTCGCCCTTGATTATGTTGGTGGCCTTGCCAAGGCAGCGTGAAGTGTAGATGGAGTCAATGGAAGGGAAGCACAGAATCAGGCCCTTCGGAGAGAACGTACAAACTCCGTACAGGCAAGCACCCATGGTCAGGATCGAACCCGGGTCTCTGGCGCTGTGAGGCAGCAACTCTACCACAGCACCACCATGCCGCCCCAAGTTCCCAATTCAACTGAAGGTTTCCAATAAAAACTAACTGCAGCTTGGCATAGTGAGGTAATGTTTTAAGAAGGATATTTGGCCATCGATCAGAGTTCTACGGTAAGGAAAAGATCGCAACTTAACATTGTCAACATTCTGACTATGCATTGCAAAGAGGCATGTTTAACCACAGTTACATACCCAGCAATTAATCCTTCTGCTTCTCAGGGTGCCCACTGAAGCTCCATCAAATAGATGTTGTGTATGAAATCGTGAGAGGAAGCACAGAGTCTCTTGCACAGAGTGGGTGAATCGAGGACCAGAGGGCATAGGCTTAAGGTGAAGGGGAAAACATTTAATAGGAATCTGAGGGGTAACTTTTTTCACACAAAGGGTAGTGGGTGTATGGAACAAGCTGCTAGAGGCAAGGACTGTAGATTAACCCTTATTAATCCATGCAATTTATAATCTCCACTACACATATGTGCATGCCACCCATTACATGGTATTACAGTACTACACGGTACTACACTAACAAGGTCAGCCAGCTCTCAGAAGCCACGCCAAGCTGGGTATGAATGGCTGGCAGTTTAAATGTTCTGGATTACTTATGGAATAAAGACTAATCTCTCACTATGTATGTTGTTGTGGATCATTCACAAACAGGGAGTATCCCAACGTTTAAGAAACAGGTACATGGACAGGACAGGTTTGGAGGAATATGGGCCAAACACGAGCAGGTGGGACTAGTGTAGGCTGGGACATGTTGGCCGGTGTGGGCAAGTTGGGCCGAATGGCCTGTTTCCACACTGTATGACTATGGCACTATAAATGGCTAAATGGCTGCCAATTAAGACCCAAAACAGCTCTGAATTTGCAACATAATTGAAATTTGGAATAGCAACAGTGGTTGGTCTCCAAACTCTGCAAGCTTTTGCCTTTGGTTTGCACGACAGCCATGAGCCAAGAAATGCATGTGTCATCTGCAAACCCAAACGAATAAGAATTCGGTGCAAGTGATTTGCACAAAAGTAAAATCGCTGAAGGATTGAGAGTCGCCGGAAACCAGATTTAGAAATGAACAAGAAATGTGAAATTCAGAGGAAAAGAAGCTGTTATCGCCTTCGATCTGAAAATAGACCCATCTTTGATGTCATTGCCACAGGAGCAGAAATCACTGCTTCCTCCGTCATTTCTTGAAAGGTCAGACATGTTGTGGGCGCTTGGTGGTGCGGGGCGGTTGTGCTGGGCTGCAGATGTGTGTAACAGCAGGTTTCTTTCCGGGTAGTTTGTGGAAAACTTTCTAAAATAGCACGTCTGCCGTTATTATCACATGCTCAATGCTGCGTTTAGTTTAGTTTAGTTTAGTTTAGTTTAGGGATACAGCGCGGAAACAGGCCCTCCTTAGTTCAGTTTAGTTCATTGTCACGTGTACCGAGGTTCTCCCTGGATTGTCACCTTGTCGAGGTGGAGAAGCTCGTGTGGACCTGAGATCCTGAGAGCGATGCCGTCTGGAGCTGTGCTCCTGGTAGGGCCACCCATGGCGGTAAGGTCGAGGGGGAGGTCTCTGACAAAGAGCAATCCAACCAAGACCTCAACGGTGGAACAGGCGGAGGATGATGGGTGGCTGACCTTAGTGGAGCGTCACAACGGCTGGGAAGGCGGATGAAGGCTGCAGCAGAAAAGGGTCTCCGGTCGTCTTGGACCTCCATGGCCAGTGCAAGGCCACACGCAAACTTTCCACCTCTCCCCACCGTAATCAGTCTGAAGAAGGGTCCCGACCAGAAACTACACCTATCCGTGTTCTCCAGAGATGCTGCCTGACCATGGATTGTCACCTTGTTGTGGTGGAGAACGTTGTGTGGTCCTGAGATCCTGAGAGCGATGCCGTCTGGAGCTATGCTCCTGGTAGGATCACCTATGGCGGAAAGAATTCAAGATTCAAGATTCAAGAGAATTTTATTGTCATGTGTCCCTGATAGGACAATGAAATTCTTGCTTTGCTTCAGCACAACAGAACATAGTAGGCAATGACTACAGAACAGATCAGTGTGCCCATATACCGTTATATAAATATATACACGAGGTCTCTGACAAAGAGCAATCCAACCAAGACCTCAATGGTGGAACAGGCGGAGGATGCTGGCTGGCTGGCTGGCCTTGGTGGAGCGTCACAACGGCTGGGAAGGCGGATGGATGAAGGCTGCAGCAGAAAAGGGTCGTCTTGGACTCCATGCCACTGGATCCTAACCCAGATCTGTCAAGGACTATGTGGTGGCTGTCTGTGCACCAGTCTCCCCACGTTAAACAAAATCACGCACAGGCGTCCTCCAGATAGGGAATAGCACCCTGGTCAGCCATGACCGATGGGGGCTTACAATAAAAGTACCGAGGTACAGTGAAAAGCTTTTTGTTGCGTGCCAACCAGCCAACGGAAAGACAATACGTGATTACAATCGAGCCATTTACAGTGTATAGATACATGATAAGGGAATAATGTTTAGTGCAAGGCAAAGCCAGTAAAGTCTGTTCTAAGATAGTCTGAGGGTCACCAATGAATTAGATAGTAGTTCAGACCTGCCCTCCTGTTGCAGTAGGATGGCTCAGTTGCCTGATTACAGCTGGGAAGAAACTGTCCCTGAATCTATCCCTGGCCATATCGAGTCCGCACCGACCAACGATCACCCCGTACACTAACACTATCCTACACACACTAGGGACAATTTACAATGTTACCAAAGCCAACTCACCTACAAACCTGTACGTCCTTGAAGTGTTGGAGGAAACCAAAGCACCTGGAGAAAACCCATGCAGTTCACGGGGAGAATAATAATAATAATAATAATAAATTTTATTTAATGGGCGCCTTTCAGACATCTCAAGGACACCATACATAGATTAATCGGAATAAAAACATATAATCGGAATAAAATAAGTAATAAAGACATCACAGAGACACAAATTAAAAACAGAATTCAATCCAAAAACAGAAAATCAAAAACACAGTGTGAAGAGAGAGCAGCGGCAGCCAAAGCGCGCCAGCGTCCACTCTCTCTTCACGGCAGCCATCTTGGACACAGACTTACAGGATTACAATTAGACAAAAAAATCATCCCCCCACAGGAGAAGGTACAAACTCCGTACAGACTAGCCCCCGTAGTCAGGATCGAACCCATTCTCCACCCTGCCATGTGAACAACCTCGCTGGACAAAACTCCAAGCTCCCTCCCTATCCAGTCAAAGTTTAGGTGAAGGGAGAGAGAGGGGGGGAGGGGAGGAAATGTGTGCAATGTTGATGGGCTCAGGGGAGTCTTCATTACCTGTCATTAAATGTTTTAGTTTGCATAATTGATCTGGCCAATAAGTCATGATTGATTTATGGAGGTCTCCGTTGAAAAGGTTCTCTTTAAAAATTCATAATGCTGGTATGTGCCTTTACAATCCATTAGCTGTTCACGTATTCTTCGATCGACCTTGCGTAGACAATCTCATGGTCTTTCCTCGTCCCACCAGCCTTCGTGTGGGAAGAACTGTTTAGCTTCATCCCTTGACAGCTAAACTTTGATTTTTTTTTTTTAACATCAAAATTGAACCCTACTTTGAAACGATGAATAAATAAAGAATTTTCTATAAACAGCTTTTCAGTCTTATTTAGGATTTCGAGCTTCATCCTGGCAATCATCTTTTTTTTTTCTTCCTTTTTTTTTTTTACCCTGCCATCAAATCCAAGTGTGTAAATGTTCTAAAAGGCTCTGAATGATTCATGATGATTTCAGGGAACGTTGGCGTAATAGCTGAAGAATGAAGCTATTAGTTTTAATATTTATATTGAGTGCTCTGAAACGTTAATGTGACAGGATGTAAAATCTGAGCTGCGGGACGGACTGCATTTGCTTTACAACCAACGTGGCGTGGCAATTGCGCATGTACTCCGCAGGCTGAATGCCCCCGTACTCCAGCAGCGATATACATGTGTCGGACATCTAACTACCCGACCATAGGCCTGGGAGTCAGGAACTGCCAATGTTCACGAGTTCACAAACATAGAAACATAGAAGATAGAAACATAGAAACATAGAAAATAGGTGCAGGAGTAGGCCCTTCGAGCCTGCACCGCCATTCAATATGATCATGGCTGATCATCCAACTCAGTATCCTCTCCATACCCCTTTAGCCACAGGGGCCACATCTAACTCCCTCTTAAATATAGCCAATGAACTGGCCTCAACTACCTTCTGTGGCAGAGAATTCTAGAGATTTACCACTCTCTGTGTGAAAAATGTTTTCCTCATCTCGGTCCTAAATGATTTCCCCCTTATCCTTAAACTGTGACCCCTTGTTCTGGACTTCCCCAACATCGGGAACAATCTTCCTGCATCTAGCCTGTCCAACCCCTGAAGAATTTTGTAAGTTTCTATAAGATCCCCCCTCAATCTTCTAAATTCTAGCGAGTACAAGCCGAGTCTATCCAGTCTTTCTTCATATGAAAGTCCTGACATCCCAGGAATCAGTCTGGTGAACGGTCTCTGTACTCCCTCTATGGCAAGAATGTCTTTCCTCAGATTAGGAGACCAAAACTGTACGCAATACTCCAGGTAAGATGCCAGGAGTAGGCCATTCAGCCCTTCCAGCCAGCACCGCCATTCAATATGATCATGGCTGATCATCCAAAATCATCCCGGTGGCTCAGCACTTCAACTCCCCCTCCCATTCCAAATCCGACCTTTCTGTCCTGGGCCTCCTCCATGGTCAGTGTGAGGACCATCGGAAATTGGAGGAGCAGCACCTCATATTTCGCTTGGGCAGTTTGTACCCCAGCGGTATGAACATTGACTTCTCTAATTTCAGGTAGTCCTCCCCTTCTCAGCTCTCCCTCTTGCCCTCTAGCTCCTCCTCTTCCTTTCTTCTTCCCACCCCCCCACTCTCACATCAGTCTGAAGAAGGCCCGAAACGTTGCCTTTTTCCTTCGCTCCATAGATGCTGCCTCACCCGCTGAGTTTCTGCAGCATTTTTGTCTACCTTTGATTTTCCAGCATCTGCAGTTCCTTCTTAAAACAGTACCCTGTTCCTGCTTTCTCCCCACATCCCTTGATTCAGTTAGCTCCAATAGCTAAATCTAACTCTTCTCTTTAATACGTCCAGTGGCAGAGAATTCCACAGATTCACAAATCTCTGGGTGCAAAGGATTTTCCTCGTCTTAGTCCTAAATGGCCTACCCCTTATTCTTAAACTGTGACCCCTGGTTCTGGACTCCCCCAACATCGGGAACATTTCACCTGCATTTAGCCTGTCCAACCCCTCAAGAATTTTATATGTTTCTACAAGATACTCTCTCGTCCTACTAAATTCCACTGAATTTCCAGTGAACTAGTTATAGGATTAGAATTAGGCCATTCGGCCCATCGAGCCTGAAGAAGGGTCTCGGCCTGTCTGCAGAAGGGACTCGACCCAAAACGTCACCTATCCCTTCTCCCCAGAGATGCTGCCTATCCCGCTGAGTTCCTCCAGGTTTTTCATAAGATTATAAGATCACAAGTGATAGGAGTAAAATTAAGCCATTCGGCCCATCCAGTCTACTCCACCCTTCAATCATGTCTGATCCATCTCTCCCTCCAAACCCCATGCTCCTGCCTTCTCCCCATAACCCCTGACATCCGTATTAATCAAGAATTTATTTATCTCTGCCCTAAAAATATCCATTGTGACCTCTAGTCCTGGACTCACCCACTGTTTGTGTCTGCTTTTGGATGTGGAGAGGATGTTTCCACTGGTGGGAGAGTCCAGGATTAGAGGTCACAGCCCAAGAATTAAAGGGCGTTCTTTTAGAAAGAAGGTGACTACTTTAGTCAGAGGGTAGCTAATCTGTGGAACTCATTGCCACGGAGGGCTATGGAGGCCAAGTCAGGGGATATTTTTAAGGCAGAGATAGAGAAATTCTTGGTTTCGAGGGTTATGGGCAGAAGGAAGGAAAATGGGATTAGAAGGCAGAGATCAGTCACGATTGAATGGTGGAGAGGACGCGATGGGCCGAATGGCCTAATTCTACACCTATCCCTTACGACCTTATGACCACTTTCTGACTAAAGAAGTTCCTCCTCATCTACCTCCTAGTTAGATAGAGCTCTAGGGGCTAGTGGAATCAAGGGATATGGGGAGAAGGCAGGCACGGGTTATTGATTGAGGATGATCAGCCATGATCCCAATGAATGGCGGTGCTGGCTCAAAGGGCCGAATGGCCTCCTCCTGCACCTATTTTCTATGTTTCTATGTTTAAAAAAGAATGTCCTTTAATTATGATGCGATGACCTCTACTCCTAGACCCTCCCACTTTTCGTGTCCACAGGGCTGAATTCTTCTTGTCCTGGAGCAGGTGACATCTTGAGAAGCGATTGATGGAATGGCATTGGTGGTGGAGAAACTCTGGAGAAAGGCAGCGGGCCAGACAATGTCTTTGCCGCAACTCAAAAAAGCTGGGAGAAACAGAGAAGGTAGGAAATTATCTAAAAGCTGGGAGAAACCGGGATAAAATATACAATCTGTGGACTAATGTAAAACTATGTGACTATGTCCCTCTCACATCTGCCTGGTTGATTTTTATTGCGCTCGTCTATTTTGGTGGTTTTAAAGGCTTTGTAATTAATCCGTTCTAATTTGTCTTTCACAGGAATTATCCCACAGTCAAAGAATTATCCTTTGTCATCTCATGGTAACGCCACAATCTTTTTATTTGAAGATAGACGCAAAATGCTGGAGCATCTCAGCAGACCAGGCGGCATCGCTGGAGACAAGGAATAGGTGACGTTTCAGACCCACTCTGGTGAGGGTCTCGACCCGAAACGTCACCTATTCCTTCTCCCCGGAGATGCTGCCTGACCTGCTGTGTTACTAGGGTCTGAAGAAGGGTCTCACCCCGAAACGTCACCTATTCCTTTTCTCCAGAGATGCTGCCTGACCCGCTGTGTTAGTAGGGTCTCGACCTGAAACTTTCTTATAGAAACTTACAAAATTCTTAAGGGGTTGGACAGGCTAGATGCAGGAAGATTATTCCCGATGTTGGGGAAGTCCAAAACTAGGGGTCACAGTTTAAGGATAAGAGAGAAGTCTTTTAGGACCGAGATGAGAAAATCATTTTTTTACACAGATAGTGGTGAATCTGTGGAATTCTCTGCCACAGAAGGTAGTTGAGGCCAGTTCATTGGCTATATTTAAGAGGGAGTTAGATGTGGCCCTTGTGGCTAAAGGGATCAGGGGGTATGGAGAGAAGGCAGGTACAGGATACTGAGTTGGATGATCAGCCATGATCATATTGAATGGCGGTGCAGGCTCGAAGGGCCGAATGGCCTACTCCTGCACCTATTTTCTATGTTTCTATGAAACGTCACCCATTCCTTCTCCCCGGAGATGCTGCCTGTCCTGCTGAGTCATTTTGCGTCCATCTTCGGTGTAGACCAGCATCTGCAGTTCCTTCTTAAGCATTTCACCTGCTCGGTATTCGACAAAGATTCAAACAAGAGGACACGATCTGAGAATTAAGGGACAAAAGTTTAGGGGTAACATGAGGGAGAACTTCTTTACTCACAGAGTGGTAGCTGTGTGGAATGAGCTTCCAGTGGAAGTGGTGAAGGCAGGTTTGATTTTATCATTTAAAAATAAATTGGATAGGTATATGGACGGGAAAGGAATGGAGGGTTATGGTCTGAGTGCAGATAGATGGGACTAGGTGAGAGTAAGTGTTCGGCACGGACTAGAAGGGCCGAGATGGCCTGTTTCTGTGCTGTAATTGTTACATGGTTATATACAGTGTATATATATATATATATACACATATTGTTTGCCGTCTGTTAGAATTTGCACTGAAAGTTGCCCTTCTATCTGCAGAGCGCATGTTGAAACGTAATCATTTTGTTATCCGTTCACTCAGATAACTTGGAATGAATTGTATTAAATTACTCGCTTTTCCCGAACATTCAAGATGATGTTAACATTGCTGGGAGAACAAAAAAAAAATCTCTGCATGAACGATGAGTTTTGAAAATGCTCGGGGCCTTGTTGTACACGGCTGTGACTGATGATACAAGACATCTTTGCAAGTGCTGATGGAAACCAAGCAGTTGTTAACAAAAGCAGTGAAGACAATTACAGCTGTTCCACTGTATGTACTGTACCGTGCACCTCTAACCTTGCCAGTTCTTGAGGGGGCTCTCAACAGCCACAGCGCTGGGAGAATTAGCACATGTCAAACACGCAGCATTCACCCAATGCATTACAGAGACGATGATTGGTAAAGCGGTTTGTGTGGAATGAATATAACTCTGCTGTGATAGACAGGAAATGCTGGAGTAACTCAGCGGGACAGGCAGCATCTCTGGAGAGAAGGAATGGGTGACGTTTCGGGGCGACACCTTTCTTTGTCTAACTTCGGTGTAAGCCAGCATCTGCAGTTCCTCCCTACACGTAATACTACTTGCTGGCTCCTGAAAGTAAGTAACCCCATCGCAAGTGTGACACGACATGTGTAGGAAGGAACTGCAGATCGACACAAAATGCTGGAGTAACTCAGCGGGTCGGGCAGCATCTCCGGAGAACAGGAACAGGTGGGGTCGAGACCTATCTTCAGATTGAGAGTCAGGGGAGAGGGAGACATGAGGTTTGAAAAGGTACACAACAAATCAGAGCCGGCACTGATGGCCATGGAGCCCACAATGGTCCATTGTTGGCTGTGGAGGAGGTGATAACGAAGGGATACGGACTGTGAATCTGGCAGGCCGACTAAGATGGCGGAAGGGACGGAGGGGGAGAGAGGGAATGCAAGGGTTACTTGAGATTAGAGAAGTCATTATTCACACCGCTGTGTTGTGAGATGTCCAAGCGAAATATGAGACGTTGCTCCTCCAATTTGCGTATGGCCTCGCTCTGACAGTGGAGTAGGCCCAAAACAGAAAGGCCAGTAGGGGAATGGGAAGGGGAGATAAAATGTTTGGCAATGGTACGATCGTGTAGAAACATAGAGACATAGAAATTAGGTGCAGGAGTAGGCCATTCGGCCCTTCGAGCCTGCACCGCTATTCAATATGATCATGGCTGACCATCCAACTCAGTATCCTGTACCTGCCTTCTCTCCATACCCCCTGATCCCTTTAGCCACAAGGGCCACATCTAACTCCCTCTTAAATATAGCCAATGAACTGGCCTCAACTACCCTTTGTGGCAGAGAGTTCCAGAGATTCACCACTCTCTGTGTGAAAAAAGTTCTTCTCATCTCGGTTTTAAAGGATTACCCCCTTATCCTTAAGCTGTGACCCCTTGTCCTGGACTTCCCCAACATCGGGAACAATCTTCCTGCATCTAGCCTGTCCAACCCCTTAAGAATTTTGTAAGTTTCTATAAGATCCCCTCTCAATCTCCTAAATTCTAGAGAGTATAAACCAAGTCTGTCTAGTCTTTCTTCATAAGACAGTCCTGACATCCCAGGGATCAGTCTGGTAGGCCTAGGCGGGACCCGGGTTCGATCCTGACTACTACGGGTGCTGTCTGTGCGGAGTTTGTACGTTCTCCCCATGACCTGCGTGGGTTTTCTCCGAGATTTTAGTTCAGTTTAGAGATACAGCGCGGAAACAGGCCATTTGGCCCAGCGAGTCCACGCCGACCAGCGATCCCCGCACATCAACGCTAACCCGCACACAATTTACAGAAGCCAATTATACCACAAGCCTGTGCGTCTTTGGAGTGTGGGAGGAAACCGAAGATCTCGGAGAAAACCCACACGGTCACGGGGAGAACGTACAAACTCCGTGCAGACAGCACCCGTAGACGGGATCGAACCCGGGTATTCGGCACAACTAGCGCTGTGAGACGGCAACTCTACCGCTGCGCTGCGCCACCGCGGGCGCCGTGCTCGGCCGAGATCTTCGGTTTCCTCCAACACTCCAAAGACGTGCAGGTTTCTCAGTTAATTGGCTCGGTATAAATGTAAATTGTCCCCAGTGTGTGTGAGATAGCGTTAAGATGCGGGGATCGCTGGTCGGTGCGGACTCGGTGGGCCGAAGGTGTGGGAAAGAACTGCAGATGCTGGTTTAAATCAAAGGTAGACACAAAATGCTGGAGTAACTCAGCGGGTCAGGCAGCATCTCTGGAGAGAAGGAATGGGTGACGTTTCAGGTCGAGACCCTTCTTCAGACTGTGAAGAAGGGTCTCGACCCAAAACTTCACCCGTTCCTTCTCACCAGAGATGCTGCCTGACCCGCTGAGTTACTCCAGCATTTTGTGTCTATCTTCGGTGGGCCAAAGAGCCTGTTACCACGCTGTATCTTTTATCCTAGTATCTAAATACTATCCTAGTATCTAAATATCTAAAAGTATCTAAATCCTTTAAAACCGAGATGAGAAGAACTTTTTTCACACAGAGAGTGGTGAATCTCTGGAACTCTCTGCCACAGAGGGTAGTTGAGGCCAGTTCATTGGCTATATTTAAGAGGGAGTTAGATGTGGCCCCTGTGGCTAAGGGGATCAGGGGGTATGGAGAGAAGGCAGGTACGGGATACTGAGTTGGATGATCAGCCATGATCATATTGAATGGCGGTGCAGGCTCGAAGGGCCGAATGGCCTACTCCTGCACCTAATTTCTATGTTTCTATCTCTCTCTATAAACTAAACTAAAAAACTAATGAAGGCAGGCTGAACATAGATGCAGTTTCTCTCAAGGAAAGGAATAGGTGACTTTGGGTTGGAACTCTTCTTCAGACTGAGAGATAGAAGGGAGGGGTAGGGGAGGTGGGGGGTGGAGGGGTGTGGGGTGGGGGTGGGTGGAAGTTGGCGGAAACTGGAAGCACAACTCATGCTGTAGATAAAGTGAAGCCAACTCCACGATATATCTTCAAAGGAAGGAACATTTGTTCTGATCCAAGCACACAGTATTATTTTGTTTATTTTCTAGACTATTGACAATCACAGCATTTAAATAATCAGCCGAGCTTCCTGAGACTTTATTTTTTCTTTGCAGCTGCGTTACTTCTTAGAATGCAAGAAGCACCACGTTAGGCTGATAATTAAGGCATTGTTTTGAAACTAACTGAATAGTTATTGGAATATTAAGTCATGGTAATAAGCCTTATGCTAATACATTGTAATCACCGCTGTAAGACAGGAAAGTTTAACATTAAACAAATTAAACTGGTTCGTAGACAGTCACGTCTTATTTCTTCCCAGGGTGGAAACATCAAAGCCTAAAGGGCACATCTTTAAGATGAAAGGGGTCATTTTAAAGGAGACTAGACCAAGTGCAGACCCGTTGGGTCTGCTCCCCCAATGGTGTGATTCCCCCAACCCAATATTCCACCATGCACCCGTCTCCTCCAATGGAACTGAAGCCGTTGACAAATGTAAGTTTCCAGCACTCCCCTGCCTCCCTCAATTGCACCTCCCCTGCCTGCTGCAGCAGTGAAAAGTTCAGTGTTCCTGTCTTGCAACATTGTTTCGAAGTGTGTTGGAAGCAGACAGGAAGGAGCAGCCGTCAACGAATCAAAAGGCAGGAAGGGATCCGTACTGCAGGCGGACGGACTGATTTGAGTTTTATATATATATATAGATGTGCGGGGGCAAGTTTGGTGGGGGGGGAGCTGGAACGCATTGCCCTATCTGGAGGCAGATATGACAGTGGTGTTTAGGACACTTCTGGACACGTTTAGTTGGATCTGGAGGTGTGCGTTTTGTCACACTTCCATACCTTGTGCCTGATGGGAGAGGGGAGAAGAGGGTGTGGCCAAAGTGTGCGGCTTGTCCTCGATTATGCTGCTGGCCTTGCTGAAGCAGCGTGAGGTAGACATGGAGTCAATAGACATGGAGGTTGGTTGTGCTCGACGGGCCGAATGGCCTACTCCTGCACCTATTTTCCATGTTTCTATGTGATGCACCCACAATTCGCTGCAATTTCCTGCAGTCTTGGATGGAGCTGAACAGTAAACTGGGCTGGTCCAGGAACGCTGAGGCCCTGTACAAGAAGGGTCGGAGCCGGCTGTACTTTCCGAAAAGGCTCCACTCCTTCAACATCTGCAGTAAGATGCTGCAGATGTTCTACCAATCGGTGGTAGACGGTGCTATCTTCTTCATGTGTCGTGTGCTGGGGCCGCGGACCCCGACAGAATCAACAAGCTCATCAGGAAGGCCGACTCCCTCCTGGGGTGGAGTTGGATTCACTGGAGGTGGGTCTTGGAGGGGAGGATGCTCCTCAAACTGCGGAGCATCTTGGACAATACTGCTCACCCCCCCTCCATGGCCCACTGGTCAACCTGAGGAGCACCTTCAGCAACAGACTGGTTCCACCAAGATGCAGCACAGAACGCCACAGGAGATCCTTGTTACCAGTGGCTATCAAACTGTACAACTCTTCCCCCTTCTGTCGTGGGGTAGACTGACACCCCCCCCCCCCCCCCCCCCCCCCCTCCCCAATCTATGCACATCCCCAATCCTGGACCTTTTCACTCGTCACTTTAATTTCACGTTTCATAGTATCTTGTTGTGTTTTAAGACTGTTGGGAGATCAATGACCCTACTGGGATAAATCAAGTACTATCATATCGTATCTTATAGTATCGAATATAGCAGCCAATAACTTTATCCCCCAGCCAACAATATGATACAGTAGGAATCTACCACAACCCCTTTCCTCACCCCCACCCCTCTTCCCTGTGCCCACCTGGACTCACACCAATTCCTCCCCTGGCCCTCCCCTCCCACCTACATTCCTTCCTCTGGCTTCACAAATCACAACACTTCAATCATCTTATCTCACTCCGTCTGTCTTTTCGTCCCTGGCCTTTGTCCATCCTTCTGCCTCCACCCCCCCCCCCCCCCCCCCCCCCCCCCCCCCCCCCCCCCCCCCCCCCCCACCTTGCCATAGAGGGAGTACAGAGAAGGTTCACCAGACTGGTTCCTGGGATGTCAGGACTTTCATATGAAGAAAGACTGGATAGACTCAGCTTGTACACGCTAGAATTTAGAAGATTGAGGGGGGATCTTATAGAAACATACAAAATTCTTAAGGGGTTGGACAGGCTAGATGCAGGAAGATTGTTCCCGATGTTGGGGAAGTCCAGAACAAGGGGTCGCAGTTTAAGGATAAGAGGGAAGACTTTTAGGGGCCGAGATGAGAAAATCATTTTTTACACAGAGAGTGATGAATCTGTGGAATTCTCTGCCACAGAAGGTAGTTGAGGCCAGTTCATTGGCTATTTTTAAGAGGGAGTTAGATGCGGCCCTTGTGGCTAAAGGGATCAGGGGGTATGGAGAGAAGGCAGGTACAGGATACTGAGCTGGATGATCAGCCATGATCATATTGAATGGCGGTGCAGGCTCGAAGGGCCGAATGGCCTACTCCTGCACCTATTTTCTATGTTTCTATGTTTCACGTACATCAACCTATTACCTGCCATGCTTTGTACTATCCCTCCTCTCTTGAGAGAAGATAGAGTTGCTGCCTCACAGCGCCAAAGACCTGGGTTCGATCCTGACCATGGGTGCTGTCTGTACTAGTTTGTACGTTCTCCCTGCAACCGAGTGGGTGTCCTCCAGGTGCTCGGGATTCCCCCCACATTCCAAAGACGTGCGGGTTTGAGGGTTCATTGGCTTCTGTAAATTGTCCCTAGTGTGTAAGAATAATCGTTGGTCGTCTAAGACTCGGTGGGCCGAAGGGCCTTATTTCCACGCTGTATCTCTAACGTCTAAAGTCAAGATTATTCTGTCGAGATACAATCAGAAAATGCCTCGCCAACATTATCACCACGAAATGCAACTGAAAGGAATCCTTCCAGAGTGGAAATAGGCTCCAACAGAGCTAATCTACCGAGTTTCACTGAAAGACAAATAATGATGGCTTTGTTGGTATTTTTAACAAACGTGTAGATTCCTTGCACTCTGCCAAAGACAAGCTTGTTTGGGGCTGGCATCAGTTTTGTTGATGTGTAAATAGTGTCAAACCTACACCCAATGTACATTGGAAGCCTTGGCCACCATCTGCAGGGTTGCATTGCTGTTACATTGGGTTGGTAATCTTAAACATAGAAACATAGAAAATAGGTGCAGGGGGAGGCCATTCGGCCCTTCGAGCCAGCACCGCCATTCATTGTGATCGTGGCTGATCATCCACAATCAATAACCCGTGCCTGCCTTCTCCCCATATCCCTTGACTCCACTAGCCCCTAGAGCTCTATCTAACTCTCTCTTACATCCATCCAGTGATTTGGCCTCCACTGCCCTCTGTGGCAGGGAATTCCATAAATTCACAACTCTCTGGGTGAAAACGTTTTTTTTCCTTACCTCAGTCCCAAATGGCCTCCCCTTTATTCTAAGACTGTGGCCCCTGGTTCTGGAACTGTGGCCCCTGGTTCTGGAACTTAGAAACATAGAAACATAGAAAATAGGTGCAGGAGTAGGCCATTCGGCCCTTCGAGCCTGCACCGCGATTCATGGCTGATCATCCAACTCAATGCAATGATAAGTCAGGGATACGCAATGCCATTGAATTGATATGCTCTGGGCTTTTCACTCTTGGTGACCGATTGCAGTGGTACAGATGACACAGTTCACTGTGGTTTAAGTCATAAGTTCATAAGTGATAGAAACAGAATTAGGCTATTCGGCCCATCAAGTCTACTCCGCCATTCAATCATGGCTGATCTATCTCTCCCTCCTAACCCTATTCTCCTGCCTTTTCCCCATAACCCCTGACACCCTTAAGGCCCTGTCCCACTTTCCTGAGTTACTCACAAACACTCCTGAGTTTCCCCTTGATTCGAACTCGGAGAATTACGGTAATAGCCGTTCGTAGGTACTTGGGGCTATTTTTTAAAACTCGTAGACATTTTTCAACAGGTTGAAAAAACGTCCCGACTTACCTGATGCCCCGAGTTCCTACGGCTGGCATTACGAGCCGCTACAAAACATCCACGGGCTCCTATGAGCTCACTACCCACATTACTCGATATACCTCGAGTTCGAATTGAAGGGGAAAACTCGGGAGAGTTTGTGACTCATGAAAGGACAAAACCTGTCAATCTCCACCTTAAAAATGCCCAATGTCATATCCTCCACATCTGTGAAAGATTCTGTTATTCTCTTTATAATGATGTATATGCATTCTAAATTCATGAATGATGCAACACAGACCAGTGAACCTCTTGCTAATATCAATTATTTTATTGATAAACTCAAGCTGATCGATGCAGAAAGAACTAAGTTTCAACGTTCTGCTGCTCTGGTGTATTAAGTATTTTTACAAAGAGTAATCAACTTTTACTGAAAATAAAATAAATCTCCATGTGAAATTGTGGGAGACAAGTATTTTACAGATTGCTTTAATTGTTGCATATTACAGGTATAGTGAAAATCTTTTATGGGTTAAGATCTGTGGACCAAACCCCATCTTCCTGCCTTCTCCCCATAACTTCAGACCCATACTAATCAAGAATCTATTTATCTCTGCCTTAATACCCACCGACTTAACCTCCACAAGGAGAGGGGTGGTTGGTGGTGGGGGGGGGGGGGGGGGGCAGGGAGGAGAGAAGGTGGAGAAGAAGGGGGATGGGGTAGAAGTGGAAGGGAGGTGGAGGAAGAGGGAGGTGGGGGAAGAGAGGTGGGGGTGAGAGGGGGATGAGGGTGTGTATTGTCAGTGTGAGGCCCAGAGCAAAATGGAGGAACAACACCTCATAATTCACTTGGGCAGCTTACACCCCAGCGGTATGAACATTGACTTCTCTAACTTTAAGTAACCCTTGCTGAGAGACACAGAGAGATAGATAGAGACAGAGGGAGTGACAGACAGAGAGAGAGAGAGAGAAGAGAGAGACAGAGAGAGAGAGAGAGAGAGAGAGAGAGAGACAGACAGAGTGGGACAGAGGGGAAGAGAAAGAGACAGAGGAGACACACAGAGAGAGAGAGAGAGACATGGCGGGAGACAGGGACACAGAGACACAGAGAGATAGATAGAGACAGAGGGAGAAAGACAGACAGAGAGAGAGGGAGACAGAGAGAGAGAGAAAGAGAGAGAGAGAGGGAGAGAGCGAGACAGAGAGACAGAGGTTTGAGTGTGTTATATATTTTCTCCCCCCAACTCTCAGTTTGCCTCATCTTATCCCAGTGAGTGACAGAGAGCATCAGCATGTTGGAGAAGATGAAAGACCCTTTCCCGCTGTCCTAATCAAGCCAGCACAAGTTTCCTGCTACAGCTTCCTACCTCTGGGAGCTGCTGTCAAAACCCGAGTCAGAGCCCATCCCTGACGAAGACGGTAAATAAGTTACAAGGCAACATTTTATTTTCCTTGTGTGTGCGCCTTTTGTCACCTGCTTCAGCTCCGCAGATTAGCATGCAAATGTGTGTCTGCTTCGGGGAGCAGGCTGGGACACGGCCGCTAATACACTAAATGATCCTTCAAAACAGTAATTAGAAGTTTTTCATCACGCTAATTTGACAAGGCAAATTAGCGGAGGCTGCGTGGAACAGAGAGAGAGAGAGAGATGGGGGGGGGGGATGGGGGGGGGGGGAGTGGGAGGTGAGCCGGGTTTTTTTTGCTTGTGGGACACTCTTGCCTGCTAAGTGACCGAGATGAGAAAAACATTCTTCACACAGAGAGTGGTGAATCCCTGGAACTCTCTGCCACAGAAGGTAGTTGAGGCCAGTTCATTGGCTATATTTAAGAGGGAGTTAGATGTGGCCCTTGTGGCTAAAGGGATCAGGGGGTATGGAGAGAAGGCAGGTACAGGATACTGAGTTGGATGATCAGCCATGATCATATTGAATGGCGGTGCAGGCTCGAAGGGCCGAATGGCCTACTCCTGCACCTATTGTTTCTATGTTTCTATGTAAGTCCAGCTTCACCAGGGAGAAGGAGAACTGAACACAGAGGCAACGATTAGCAAAACCAGCGCAAAATATCAGCAGTTTGCGCCTCTTAAACCCTCCTGTTAACCGAAGTACACAGCTCGCCATTCCATATAATCCCAGTCTGAAGAAGGGTCTCGACCCGAAACGTCACCCATTCCTTGTCTCCAGAGATGCTGCCAGTCCAGCTGAGTTACTCCAACTTTTTGTGTCTTGTCTCCGTTTGTCTTCAGCCACCCCGGTAAACCAACTGCCCGTCCTGGCTGGCATCGCCCCGCCCAACATCAGGCGAGGAGCAGCCACGCTGGTCCTCTCTCGAAAGGCACAGACCTGTGAATCCCACCTCCTCCATCAGACGTTTGAGGTTTTAGGTACTGGAAGCAGGGAACTGCAGAAGGCCAAGTAATCAGCTGGAGTTTAAGAGGGAACTGCAGATGCTGGAGAATCGAAGGTTACACAAAAAAGCTGGAGAAACTCAGCGGGTGCAGCAGCATCTATGGAGCGAAGGAAATAGGCAACGGTTTCGGCCCGAAAACGTTGCCTATTTCCTTCGCTCCATAGATGCTGCTGCACCCGCTGAGTTTCTCCAGCTTTTTTGTGTAACCTAATCAGCTGGAGTAATCAGCAAGTCAGGCAGTATCTCTGGAGAACATGGAATAGATCATATTTTGGGTCAGTCTGAAGAAGGGTCACATGTTGCCTGATCCACTGCGTTACTCCAGCATTTTGTATCCTTTTAGGTTTTTGGTTGAGGTACTGTGTGTATTGTCACATGTACTGAGGTACTGTGAAAAGCTTTGTTTTGCATGCTAGCCAAACAGATCAGATATACTATATACAGAAATACAATCAACTCAGGTGCAATAGGTAGCGGTAAGGAAAAGATCCAGGGTGCAGAATATAGTTCTCAGTATTCTGGTACATCCATACAGACCATTGTCCTCCATAGGGTAGGGTGGAACTGCAGATGCTGGTTTAAACCGAAGACAGGCACAAAAAGCTGGAGTAACTCAGCGGGACAGGCAGCCCCTCTGGAGAGAAGGAATTGGTGAAGTTTCGGGTCGAGACCCTTCTTCAGACTGGGTATAGGGGAGAGGTGAATCAAACTCTAGCTCTTAGAAGGACTGTTCAGAATCCTGATGACAGAGGGGAAGAAGCTGCTCCTGAGTGGAGAAAACCCAGGATCTTTCTTCAGACTGAAGAGTTACTCCAGCACTTTGTGCTTTAGAAACATAGAAACATAGAAATTAGGTGCAGGAGTAGGCCATTCGGCCCTTCGAGCCTGCACCGCCATTCAATATGATCATGGCTGATCATCCAACTCAGTATCCCGTACCTGCCTTCTCCCCATACCCCCTGATCCCCTTAGCCACAAGGGCCACATCTAACTCCCTCTTAAATATAGCCAATGAACTGGCCTCAACTACCCTCTGTGGCAGAGAGTTCCAGAGATTCACCACTCTCTGTGTGAAAAATGTTCTTCTCATCTCGGTTTTAAAGGATTTTCCCCTTTATCCTTAAGCTGTGACCCCTTGTCCTGGACTTCCCTAACATCGGGAACAATCTTCCTGCATCTAGCCTGTCCAACCCCCTTAAGAATTTTGTAAGTTTCTATAAGATCCCCTCTCAATCTCCTAAATTCTAGAGAGTATAAATCAAGTCTATCCAGTCTTTCTTCATAAGACAGTCCTGACATCCCAGGAATCAGTCTGGTGAACCGTGTCCTTCCTCAGATTTGGAGACCTTTGCCTTGTACCGATTTGCCCTGTAAAGATTCGAGAGGTTGTTATTCCTCATCAAGGATTGCTCAGTCCACACAGGCTGAGCTGTTCTAATGCTCGGATGATTTGAAATTTACCTGTACACCCTGTACTCGGTCTGAGGGGGTCGGAGAGGGGGGGGGGAGGGGAAGAACAATGGAGGACCTGGCCCGTGGGGGGGAAGGGCACCGTGAGGGAGAACAAAAGACAATGGGGACCCGACGTTGGGGAACTGCTGCGTATAAAGGGGAGCCGATGTGCTTTGTAACTTTGTTAGCGGCATAGGTGGCTGCTATTTGTGTACATTGTGTATGTACGCGAAGAATCTCTCTGTGCCCAGTCGCATGGGACAATAAAGTTGTCCTATTCCTGTTCCTTCCCAAATTCAGCTGCCGTGGTCTTAGCTGCGTGCAAACCTCTATCCTGGTCTACGGGGGGGGGGGGGGGGGCGGGGGAGGAGGAGCCGGATCTGTGCCCCCCCCTCCCCCCCCCCCCCCCCACCCCCCCCCCCCCCCCCTCCGGCCCCCCCCCCATAGATGGGGTAACTTACAGACATGCAGGAAATGGAGGGATGTGCATCATGTGTGTACCCCATCCCTTCTCTCCAGAGATGCTGCCTGTCCCGCTGAGCTACTCCAGCGTGTTGGGTCTGCCGATCTGAGATTAATCAAACCTACGCAGGAAAGTGACTGCATTCATTTCACGCGTCGGCACTTCGTTTAGTTTAGTTTAGATTAGTTTAGGTTTGTGGTCAACTTCTATACATTGGCGAGATCAAGCGCAGGCTCGGCGATCGTTTCGCTGAACACCACCGCTCAGTCCGCCTTAACCTACCTGATCTCCCGCTTGCTCAGCACCTGAACTCCCCCTCCCTCCCAGTCCCAATCTGAACTTTCTGTCCTGGGGCCTTCTCCATTGTCAGAGTGAGGCCCAGCGCAAACAGCACCTCATATGTCGCTTGGGTAGTTTACACCCCAGCGGTATGAACATTGACTTCTCTATCCCTTGCTTTCCCTCCCTCTCTCTCCATCCCCTCCTCCTTCCCAGTTCTCCCACCCGCCTTACTGTCTCCGACCACATTCCATCTCTGTCCTGCCCCGCTCCCCTGACATCAGTCAGAAGAAGAGTCTTGACCCAAGACATCACCCATTCCTTCTCTCAAGAGATGCTGCCTGTCCCACTGAGTTACTCCAGCATTTTGTGTCCATGTTTAGTTTAGTTTAGTTTAGTTTAGTTTAGTTTAGTTTAGTTTAGTTTAGTTTAGTTTAGTTTAGTTTAGTTTAGTTTAGTTTAGTTTAGCTTAGTTTAGTTTAGTTTAGTTTAGCTTAGTTTAGTTTAGTTTAGTTTAGTTTAGTTTAGTTTAGCTTAGTTTAGTTTAGTTTAGTTTAGTTTAGTTTAGAGATGGATGGATGGACAGGCCCATCGGTCCACAAATCCCGCGCCGACCAGCGATCCCCGCGCACTAATACTATCCCACACACACTAGGGACAGTTTACAATTATACCAAGCCAATTAACCTACAAACTTGTACGTCTTTGGAGTGTGGGAGGAAACTGGAGATCTCAGGAAAACCCCACAAAGGTCCCAGGGACAACGTGCAAACTCCGTACAGACAGCACCTGTAGTCGGGATCCAACCCGGGTCCCTGGCAACTCTACCGCTGCGCCACCGTGCCACCCTAATGTGCTTCCTACAAGTTCGTAGGTTCCGATAGCAGAAGTAGGCCATTCGGCCCATCAAGTCTACTCCGACATTCAATCCTGGCTGTTCTATCTTTCCCTCTCAACACCATTCTCCTGCCTTCTCCACATAACCGCTGAGCGTTTGACGGCACTGGGCCTGTACCCGCTGGAGTTTAGAAGTATGAAGGGGGGCCTCATTGAAACTTACCGAATATTGAAAGGCCTGGATAGAGTGGATGTGGAGAGGATGTTTCCACTGGTGGGAGAGTCTAGGATCAAAGGTCGGCCATAGCCTCAGAATAGAAACATAGGAACATAGAAATTAGGTGCAGGAGTAGGCCATTCGGCCCTTCGAGCCTGCACTGCCATTCAATATGATCATGGCTGATCATCCAACTCAGTATCCTGTACCTGCCTTCACTCCATACCCCCTGATCCCTTTAGCCACAAGGGCCACATCTAACGCCCTCTTAAATATAGCCAATGAACTGGCCTCAACTACCTTCTGTGGCAGAGAGTTCCAGAGATTCACCACTCCCTGTGTGAAAAATTTTTTTCTCATCTCGATCCTAAAAGATTTCCCCCTTATCCTTAAACTGTGACCCCTTGTCCTGGACTTCCCCAACATCGGGAACAATCTTCCTGCATCTAGCCTGTCCAACCCCTTAAGAATGAGAGGATGATCCTTTCAGAAGGAGATGAGGAGGGATTTATTTTGACTAAACTAGGTGAATGTGTGGAATTAATTGCCATGGAAAGCTGTGGAGGCCAAGTCAATGAGGCAGAGATAGATAGATAGATAGATAGATAGATAGATAGATAGATAGATAGATAGATAGATAGATCAGCCTGACCCGCTGGGTTACTCAAGCATTTTGTGTCTACTCTCAGAGTTTTGATTAGCACGTGTCTTAATCAGGGGTTATGGGGAGATGGCAGGAGAATGGGGTTAGGAGGGAGAGATAGATCAGCCACGATTGAGTGGCTGGAGTAGACTCGATGGGCCGAATGGCCTAATTCTGCTCCTATCACTTGTGAACTTCTGAAGAAATTGTTGGCAGCATTCGTCACAAAAACACATTTCCCAGATCTGTGAAAGGATGGTGTTGCATTCTGGTTGTAGTGTTTGAAAACAAAAATGTATATTTAATGTAAAGCTCGCAGCTACCAAAGTTCACTGCAGGCTGCCTATTGAGATGGCGGAGTGATGCTGCAGATGCATCGCTGTTTATAGCTCCTTTGCTGGGACACCCTTTGTAGTTTTGCTCATTCCATCGCCCGCTGACGGGTCTCGATAGCTGATTGTGGTGCCATCCCAAAACGGCTTCAGTTGCTGCTGGCTTCTGTTGCAGTGCGTTTCCTTGTGAGGGTAACTTATGGCCTGTCAGCCTTGGCAGAACAGAGAAGCTTTTGTTGTCTTAAGTGTGATAGTCAGTTCAATAAGCAACAGATAAAACGATGTTTTTCAGGATCACATAACAGGCCCTTCATCAAACTCTGTGTCATTTGCCATGCCATCCATTAGAATGCATTAGGTTTACTATCAAGGAAAACCTTGCGCACTTTCAATGTTGATGAGCAACAATGTCACCCTTTCCTCCGAGATAAAAAAGAAGAAAAAAAAAAAAAATAGGAAAATGGTGAATCTGAAGTGAAAACAGAAAAGACTAGGAGATACACAGCGGCCCTGTCAGCAGCCAAAATGAGAAATAGACAGGTTAATATTTCGGGAATAAAGCCTTGAAGTCACCGTTGAGACGTGGAGAAACATGGCAGAGAATGTTGCTTACAGCAAGGTTCAACAAAGCAGTAATGAAGTTAACCACCTGATCATAAGAGCAGATGATAAGTGATAGGAGCTGAATTAGGCCACTCGGTCCATCAAGTCTACTCCACCATTCAATCACGTCTCTCCATCCTAACCCCGTTCTCCTGCCTTCTCCCCGTAACCTCTGACACCTGTACTAATCAAGAAACTATCTATCTCTGTCTTACATAGAAACATAGAAATTAGGTGCAGGAGTAGGCCATTCGGCCCTTCGAGCCTGCACCGCCATTCAATATGATCATGGCTGATCATCCAACTCAGTATCCCGTACCTGCCTTCTCTCCATACCCTCTGATCCGCTTAGCCACAAGGGCCACATCTAACTCCCTCTTACATATAGCCAATGAACTGGCCTCGACTACCCTCTGTGGCAGAGAGTTCCAGAGATTCACCACTCTCTGTGTGAAAAAAGTTCTTCTCATCTCGGTTTTAAAGGATTTCCCCCCTTATCCTTAAGCTGTGACCCCTTGTCCTGGACTTCCCCAACATCGGGAACAATCTTCCTGCATCTAGCCTGTCCAACCCCTTAAGAATTTTGTAAGTTTCTATAAGATCCCCTCTCAATCTCCTAAATTCTAGAGAGTATAAACCAAGTCTATCCAGTCAATAAATATATCCACTGACTTGGATGTTTCCACAGCCCTTTTGTGGCAATGAATTCCACAGATTCACCACCCTCTGACTAAAGACGGCCTGGTTTACTGGAGTAGACTGAAGGTCTGGAGAAAGGTCTCGACCCAAAACGTCACCCATCCCTTCTCTCCAGAGATGCTGCCTGTCCCACTGAGTTACTCCAGCATTTTGTGTCCATCTTCCGTTGAAAACATCATCTGTAGTTCGATACGATAGGATAAAACTTTATTCATCCCCGGGGAGAAATTGGTCTGCCGACATTCACAACACACAAGGTACATAAAAACCGGTGGTTTACACTGAAGATAGACACAAAAAGCTGGAGTAACTCAGCGGGACAGGCAGCATCTCTGGAGAAAAGCAATAGGCGACGTTTTGTGTCAATAGACAATAGGTGCAGGAGTAGGCTATTCGGCCCTTCGAGCCAGCACTGCCATTCACCGCCATTCAATATTCAATAGAGTGAGTTCCCTTGTGGCTAAGGGGATCAGGGGGTATCAGGCAGGTACGGGTATACTGAGTTGGATGATCAGCCATGATCATATTGAATGGCGGTGCAGGCTCGAAGGGCCGAATGGCCTACTCCCTGCATATCCCTATGTTTCTATGATCATCCGATCATCCCTTTCAGTACCCCGTTCCTGCCTTCTCTCCATATCCCCTGACTCCACTATCTTTAAGAGCCCTATCCAGCTCTCTCTTGAAAGCACCCAGAGAATCTGCCTCCACCGCCCTCAAAGGCAGAGAATTCCACAGACTCACAACTCTCTGTGAGAAAAAGTGTTTCCTCGTCTCCGTTCGAAATGGCTTACTCCTTATTCTTAAACTGTGGTGGCCCTGGTTCTGGAGACCCTTCGTCAGACTGAGAGTCAGGGGGAGGGGGTATGAAAGCGACTATTTGCCCTTGATACCTGTCACCGTCCCAGCGCCTCATCTCAGGTTGAGATGGAGAATCAAGCATTTTGAAGCCTAGCTCAGTACTGTAATCACGTGGCGTTTCCATCTCCCTCCAGACGTACTGTTAAAGCCCTTCCTGAGTGAGTTTACCCAATAAAGTGCCAATAGCGGTTGTCTGCTTTACAACTGTGCCCACAGGGAGTTGGGTTGAGAATGACCAGATTCATTTTATTTACGACCCCTAGCAGCCATTAGAGAGGTGACTTCAATTAGTTTTTCGGCCTGGATTGCAACCCAGGTGCCAGAAGGTTTCCGACACATTACGCTACCCAATTCCTCGGTCCTTTAGTCGAGCCATTGTAAATACCGGGACATGCCAAAACATTTATTGCTAAACAGAGCAAACTCTATTATTCCTGTTAAACTGTTGCTTGCGTCGGGGGAAGCAATCACGACACACTGCCGTGTCTAACAGCCCAAGAACCACGGACGTTCACTTGTCATCATAACTGGTACGAGCGGGCCAGAGCTTGCGTTAGCACTAACGGTGCTGGAGGGCATAGCTTTTGGGCGAGAGGGGCAAAGTTTAAAGGCGATGTCCAGGGCAACCATTTTAACACAGACCCATGATGAGCAGAACGTACAACATGATGTGGGGAGGATGTTTCCACTCGTGGGAGAGTCTAGGGCTAGAGGTCGTGGCCTCAGAATTGAAGGACGTTCTTTTAGGGAGGAGATGAGGAGAAATTTCTTTGCTCAGAGGTTGGTGGTGATTCTGAGGAATTCTGTGCCACAGAAGGCTGTGGAGGCCAAGTCAGTGGATATTTTTAAGGCAGAGATAGGTAGATTCTTGAAGAGTGCAGGTGTCAGAGGTTTGGGGGAGAAGGCAGGAGAATGGGGTGAGGAGGGAGAATTGGATCAGCCAATGATTCAATGGCAGAGTGGACTTGATGGGCCGAATGACCTCATTGTACTGGTAGGCTGATCCAGAAGATTAAGATACACAGGATTAACAGTAACTGGGTCATGTGGGTCCAGAACTGGCTTACTGATCGAAGACAGAGGGTTGTGGTGGAAGGACAATACTCTGGCTGGAGGTCTGTGACAAGTGGAGTTCCGCTGGGTACTGTGCTGGGACCTCTGCTGTTTGTGATATATATGATATATATACACACACACGCACACACATGTATACATATATAGAAACATAGAAACATAGAAAAATAGGTGCAGGAATAGGCCATTCGGCCCTTCGAGCCTGCACCGCCATTCAATATGATCATGGCTGATCATCCAACTCAGTATCCCGTACCTGCCTTCTCTCCATACCCCCCGATCCCTTTAGCCACAAGGGCCACATCTAACTCCCTCTTAAATATAGCCAATGAACTGGCCTCAACTACCTTCTGTGGCAGAGAGTTCCAGAGATTCACCACTCTCTGTGTGAAAAAAGTTTTTCTCATCTCGTTATTTCCCCTTATCCTTAAACTGTGACCCCTTGTTCTGGACTTCCCCAACATCGGGAACAATCTTCCTGCATCTAGCCTGTCCAACCCCTTAAGAATTTTGTACATTTCTATAAGATCCCCCCTCAATCTTCTAAATTCTAGCCAGTACAAGCCGAGTCTATCCAGTCTTTCTTCATATGAAAGTCATGACGTCCCAGTAACTCATGAGTAACATTCAACTCAGATGTGAGTGTGAGTGTGTGTGTGTGTTTGGAAGGTGAGGAAGGCTGTCAAGGTATACAGTGGGGTATAGATCAACCATGGTAATGGACAGAGAAATGGCAGATGCAGTTTAACCTGAGCAAGTGTGAAGTGTTGCACATCGGGAGGCCAAATGTAAGGGGAAAATATACAATTGATGACGTGACTTTTAACCGCATGACTCCAAGTGATCTTGGGCTCCAAGTCCGTAACTCCCCGAAAGTGGCAACACAGGTAGATTGAGTGGTAAAGAAGGCACGTGATCCGCTTGCTTTCATCAGTCGGAGCATTGAGCATGAGAGTATCAGGGCACTAGAAGTCATGGAGCAGCTCTAAATCACTTTGATTAAGCCGCATGTTGTGTATTGCACGCAGTTCTGTTGCCCCATTGCAGGAAGGGTGTGGGGGCTTCGGCAAGGGTGCGGAGGAGGTTTACCAGAATGATGCTTGGACTAGGTGGCATTGGTTAAAGTTATTTTCACCTTCACAGACAACAGACAAAACAAGTCAGTAAAGCAAAGACCTCTTTGTTGTAACGTAAGCGGGAGAAGGATGGAAGCTCCACAGCTCCTCGTGGTTCCACTCAAAGAGACACTGTACAGGCCACGTAATGATACCATTATCTTATCAGTATAGATCAGCATGCATTCTACAAACAGTTTCCATTTTGTATACTGGTTAAAAACAGCAGCAGGATGTCCATTTTGTAACCTACTTATAGCCCTGTCCCACGGTACAAGTTCATTCCAAGAGCTCTCCCGAGTTTGCCCTGATTTGAATTCGGAGATTTACGGTAATGGCCACTCGTCGGTACTCAGGGCTCTCGTGGACATTTTTCAACAAGTCCTCCCGTGCTTACCTGCCGTTAGAGAGTCTTCCCGAGTGCCTGCCGTTAGCGGTACGAGCCACTAAGAGACGTCCCTGAGCTTCGAGTAAAATTATGAGAGGCATGGACAGGGTAGACGGTCAGAATCTTTTCCCCAGGGTGGAACAAATACTGGAGGGCAAACCTTGACGGTGAGAGGAGCAAAGTTTATAGAAGATGAGCCGGGCAACTTTTGTACACGAAAAACAGTGAATGCCTGAAACACAGATACAATTAGTGGTGTTTAGGAACCCTTTGGATAAGCACGTGGATATGAATGAATGAATTAATTAATTAATACATTTATTTGCCAAGTATTCACATACAAGGAATTTGCCTTGATGCTTCGCCCGCAAGTGACAACGTGACATACAGTGACAGTTAGGAATGACACATAAAACATTAAACATTAATATTAAATTGCACAATATGCAGAGAATAGTGGGATATATGTTATGGGCAGGGAGATAAAAGCTGGCCTTGGCCACATGTTCAGCAAAGGGGATTAGTTTAACTTGGCGTTCATGTTCAGCATGGACATTGTGGGCTGAAGGGCCTGCTATACTGTTCTTTGTTCTGTGACCTTTAAACATGAAGGTCTTCAGGTCAAACTGCTGTAGCTGTGTCAAGTTCATCCGGTCTATTTCAGTGCCTTTGTTGACATATGGATGTGCAGGGAATCTTTGGTTTAGAGAGATACAGGGCAGCAACAGGCCCTTCGGCCCACCGAGTCCGCACTGACCAGTGATCCCCGCACATTAGCACTACCCTACACACACCAGGGACAATTTTACATTTATACCAAGCCAATTAACCTACAAACCTCTACGTCTTGTGGAGTGTGGGAGGAAACCGGTTATCTTGGAGAAAACCCACGCAGTCACGGGGAGAACGTACAAACTCCCTACAGGCAGCACCCGTGGTCAGGATCGAACCCGGGTCTCCAGCGCTGTAATGCCCCTGTCGCACTTAGGAAACCTGAACAGAAACCTCTGGAGAATTTGCGCCCCACCCAAGGTTTCCGTGCGGTTCCCGGAGGTTGCAGGTGGTTGCCGGAGGTTGCAGGTAGTGGAAGCAGGTAGGGAGACTGACAAAAACCTCCAGGAACCGCACGGAAACCTTGGGTGGGGCGCAAAGTCTCCAGAGGTTTCCGTTCAGGTTTCCTATGTGGGACAGGGGCATTAAGGCAGCAACTCTACCACTGCACCACTGTGCCGGAATGGAGGGATATGAATTATAAGCAGGTGGTCTTGGCACTATGTTGGGCACAGACATTGTGGGGGTGAAGGACCTGTTTTTGTGCCCTATTGGTCCACGTTCCATATTACTCAATGCAAAACTCTGTGTGAGCAATTCTTGGCCTTGTTCATTGTTTGTTGTTCGTGATGGATTCCACAAACTGGCTCACGACACCATTACCGGAACATCCCCGGCATTTAAAATCCCACCTGGGATGGAAATCCCATTTTCTCCGCCTTTTAAGGGCAATGATCCCTTTGCTTAATGTTAGAAGGTCTCCATCTACCATCTCCACCTCAGAGCGCAATTGATTATCGATATATGGGTTTGCTCCTGCAAATATATGGGTCGATATTTTTACCCCCAAGGCCATTCCAGAGTAATAAATGAAAATAAGCAAACCTACAGGAGACTAAGCTGGTATTTTACAATCCTTCAGAAAACCGTAACGTACAGTCATGATTGATTGAGAACTGCTGCCAACCCCCAGACAGACCATGTGGATCGCGCGGAGGTTCGTAAAGGTCTACTCTACGTTCAAATGGTGCAATCGATAATCGATAGTGCATCCAACCAGAGTGAGTGTGCTGTAAAGAATGCTTTTTTTCCCCCCCCCCACACGCACATAATTGGTACTGCTATCCATCCCTCGTAGCTCAGCTTTAGACTCATTCCAGTGCTCGGCAGGTTCATGGGGGGAGAATAGCGTGCTGTTTGTATATGTCTGTGGTGAGAGTTCAGTTCACATTGCTCCACTTCTTCAGTAGTAGCTCCCCAAGCAAGAGTGCAGAGCGCAGGAGGAGCGGATAATCGCTTCACAACCAGCAAGATTGTTATGCGGCATCAAACTTTAAATGTACCCTCCGTCAGCATCGGTCAGTTTTTACAGCTACTGTACCAATATTTGTCACTTTTGTTTTAACTTCTTTCACATTTGCAACACAGACGTGACGGATTTCAGTTGACGTCAGTTTCAGTTGGAGGATGGAGCGTGGCAACAGGTCCTTCGGCCCACCCAGTCCATGCCGACCATAGTTCACCCGTTCACACTAGTTCTATGTTATTCCACTATGATGTATCTACTCCCTACCTATCAAGGGCAATTTGCAATAGCCCCACCTACCCACACTTGGTCCATATCCCTCTAAACCTTTCCTACCCACGCACCTCTCCAAATGTATATCAAACGCTGTTAAAGTCCCTGCCTCAGCTACCTCCCCTGGCAGCTCGTTCCATACACCCCGTGTGAAAAAGTTGCCCCTCACACTTTCAACCTAGGCTCTCTGGTTCTTGATTTACCTACAATGGGTAAAAGACATAGAAAACATAGAAAAACATACAAAATAGGTGCAGCAGTAGGCCATTCGGCCCTTCGAGCCTGCACCGCCATTCAATATGATCATGGCTGATCATCCAACTCAGTATCCCATCCATGCCTTCTCTCCATAACCCCTGATCCCTTTAGCCACAAGGGCCACATCTAACTCCCTCTTAAATATCGCCAATGAACTGGCCTCAACTACCTTCTGTGGCAGAGAATTCCAGAGATTCGCCACTCTCTGTGTACATTTTTTTTTTCTCATCTCGGTCCTAAAAGATTTCCCCTTTATCCTTAAACTGTGACCCCTTGTCCTGGACTTCCCCAACATCGGGAACAATCTTCCTGCATCTAGCCTGTCCAACCCCTTAAGAATTTTGTAAGTTTCTATAAGATCCCCCCTCAATCTTCTAAATTCTAGCGAGTACAAGCCGAGACTATCCAATCTTTCTTCATATGAAAGTCCTGACATCCCAGGAATCAGTCTGGTGAACCTTCTCTGTACTCCCTCTATGGCAAAAATGTCCTTCCTCAGATTAGGAGACCAAAACTGTACGCAATACTCCAGGTGTGGTCTCACCAAGACCCTGTACAACTGCAGTAGAACCTCCGTGCTCCTATACTCAAATCCTTTTGCTATGAATGCTAACATACCATTCGCTTTCTTCACTGCCTGCTGCACCTGCTTGCCTACTTTCAATGACTGGTGTACCATCACACCCAGGTCTCGTTGCATCTCCCCTTTTCCTAGTCGGCCACCTTGTGACCTTGTGCATCTATCCTGTCTATTCCCCTTCATGATCTTATACACCTCTACAAGATCACGCCTCATCCTCTTGAGCTCCAAAGAATAAAGCCCTAGCTTGTCCAAACTCTCCTTATAGCGCAGGCTCTCAAGTCCTGGCAACATCCTCATATTGAATGCTTAAATGGAGGGATTCAAAAGGATTTGTGAACATGTTGGATAAAAGTTAGTCAGATTATTTATTTGCATGAGGAAATAAATACTAACATACGATAGGAAGGCTGAGAAGCCATTTAACTTGCAATGGTTTTTGCATGGACCTTTTTAATAATTCCATAGTTGCACAATTTGTTTGGCCCAGCAAGGAAAAAATGTGCCAAAGAGTTCAAATCTATTATATTTTTCATTTTCAGCTCTGGTTTGCTTTTTTACTGGGAAAAGTTAATCTGATTCAAGAAGTTTTATGTTAAACGTACAAATAAGTTGAGCAGAGGTGAATGAACCATCTCATTGCACGTGCCTGAATAATAAAAAAACGATATACCATAATCATTAAATATAATCCAATCTCTTCGGGTACAAATGTAGCCACCCCGTGAGCCGACTTGTTGTTCTGCATAGAATATTGACTCCACTCCCTAGTTCCAAACTAATCCATTCTTGGAGCATTGGGGTGAAGGAGATATGGAAACATAGAACAAAAGTACAGCACAGAGTGGCCCTTCGGGCCACAATGTCCGTGCCGAACACGATGCCCAGCTAATGTAGTACCACCAACTTGTATTTACGTGACAAATTTAAACATAGCAGTAAGGGTGGCACGGTGACGCAGCGGTAGAAGTGCTACCTCACAGCGCCAGAGACCCGGGTTCGATCCTGACCGCGGGTGCTGTCGGTACGGAGTTGGTACGTTCTCCCCTGTGGCCCCCGTAGCTTTTCCCTGGGTGCTCCAGACTGTGGAACAGCATCCCCCTCCCATCAGAACTGCCCCCTCCATCGACTCCTTTAAGTCGAGACTTAAAACTCATTTTTACTCTCAAGCCTTTCTTGACGTCCTCTTAGTGAGGGCTATATGTATGTATTTATGTATGTACTTAATCTATGAACCACTGCTGTATAACGTTAGTACCTCCACCAATGTAAAGCACTTTGGCCAACGAGAGTTGTTTTTTAAATGTGCTATAGAAATAAAAGTGACTTGACTTGACTTGCTCCGGTTTCCTCCCAAACTCCAAAGGCGTGCAGGTTTGTGTGTTCAAAGGTTCAATGGAGCTTTACTTGTAACGCGTGTAACTGCACAGTGAAATTCTTTTTGCATATTTACACATGCGGGCGCCGCCATGTTTCGGCGCCGTTTCCAAAGTCCAGTCCGTCCACGTGCTCGGTCTACTGGAGCGGTTCCCATTCCAGGTAAACCCCAGGTCCCTCCTGCAGGGCCTTCCTCCATCACCTTCGACCCGATCCGCCCTACGGAACTGACGTCCTCCACAGTGTGTAGCGTGCGCTGGTCGACGTGGACTCGGTGGGCCGAAGCCCCTGTTTCCCCGTTGTATCTCCCAACTAAACTAAACTACAAAACAACAGAATCTCCCAAGTGGCTTCATAGGAATGTTGGGCAATTAAATTTAACACCAAACCACGTATGGGTTATTAGGGCAGATAGCCGAAAGGTTGGTCATAGCTTAATGCCCCTGTCCCACATAGGAAACCTGATCGGAAACCTCTGGAGACTTTGCGCCCCACCCAAGGTTTCCGTGCGGTTCCCGGAGGTTTTTGTCAGTCTCCCTATCTGCTTCCACTACCTGCAACCTCCGGCAACCACCTGCAACCTCCGGGAACCGCACGGAAACCTTGGGTGGGGCGCAAAGTCTCCAGAGGTTTCCGTTCAGGTTTCCTAAGTGGAACAGGGGTATAAGGAGCTTAATGAAAAGTGAAAGGAAAAATGGAACATAGGTTAAAACATAGACCATTGAACAGTACAGCACAGGAAGAGATCCTTGGGCCTACAATGTCCATTAAGCATTAAAGCTGATGCCAGTTTAATCTCCTCTCTCTGCACATGATCCATATCCCTCCATTCCCTGCATATCCATGTGCCTATCTCTCACCTTAAAGCTGTGCCCTTTAATCTTTGACATATCCACCCTGGGGAAAAAAGGTTCTGAGTGCCTACCCTATCTAAATGATAAACTGGAAAGCTAAATGTGGTCATTGTATTTAATGTCGTAACTAGGCTCCATGTTTCTTCTGGGAGTTAGTGTTGTATCATCTTAAATAATCAGCATTCATTTTGAGGAATCAGGAGTTGATCAGTTATAGCCTGAAGCCAACCATTCCAGAAAATGTGAATTAATAGCCAGGTCTATGAAATATATAACAGCTCATATAATTGTTACAGGCTATGTAAGAATCATTATTCGTTAAGTATAGCTTTTCTAATACACAGTTCACAGTGGGATAGAGATTATTTTAAATTGTTCATGTTATTTAAATACACTGATTCAAAACTTAAATTTAGTTTAGTTTCGAGATACAGCGTGGAAACAGGCCCTTCGGCCCACTGCGTCTGTGCCAACCAGCCATGGTCAAGCACATTTGCACTATCCTACACATAGGGACACATACATTTTTTTTTTTAAACCAAAGCCAATTACCCTACAAACCTGTACGTCTTTAGAGTGTGGGAGGAAACCGGAGCTCCCGGAGAAAACCTTGCGCTAAACGTTATTCCCTTATCATGTATCTATACACAGTAAATGGATTGTTCGTAATCATGTCTTGTCTTTCTGCTGACTGGTTAGCACTCGGTACACGTGACAATAAACTGAGCTAAACTAGACCCACGCAGTGACGGGGGGGAAGGTACAAACTCCGTACAGACAGCACCCGTGGTCAGGATCGAACACGGGTCTCTGGAGCTGTAAGGCAGCAAACTCTATCACTGCCCCACATGTTAAGGAATTGTGAAATATGTTCTGACCAAGCAGTGGCGGAAATCCCAGGGGGGGGGGGGGGGGGGGCAGGGGACACACGTCCCCCCTCTGTTTTTAGAGGTGGGGGACCTCCCCCCCCCCCCCCCCCCCCCCCCAATTTTTTGTAATCAGGATTTTAAAACCCAGTGAAATCTCTGCTTTGTGCGATACTGGGGGTGGGACTGCTGATCGAGGGCGCCGATTGGACGAGAGAGACGTCAGTCAGCAGGCAGTTGGGACAGGACATGATGAATCAGCGAGATGATTGGAGGAGGGAGGTGTCGGTCAGAGGCGGAAGGATAGAGCGCAGTGATTGGAGGAGGGGGACGTGCTCAGGTAATAGTGTCACAACGGCAGCCCTGGACACAGACCTGCGCCTCATCCGCAACCAGGATCGATCCCAGCTGGCTCTCCGGTGCTGCAATTGAGCTGCATTTAGCGCTGGATTGAGCTCCCGAAGCGCATGCGCGAGCGACCGCCACAAAATTGTGTCCCCTTGTCCCCCGGGCCCCTCCATATTCAGATTTGTGGGACGATGTGGTATTATGCAATAATAGTGTAAGGCTGAGCAGAGGGGCACTAGGACCCTGTGTGCCAGAAGCCAGGCTCCAGTAACCGGATGTGACTGGAACCCAGGGTGTGGGCAGTTAGGGAGTTGCCTGGGCTTACACACGAGGTTGGCTGCTGTTGTACAGATTAAAGGTATACTCTGTTTACGTCGTCGTACGAGCCTTATTACAAGCATAACCCGACAGACGATTCTATTTAGTTTTATTTTAGAGTAGTGTAGTCTATGTAAGACCTTGAATTATATTAAAGTATGTCTGGCATTTAATGAACATTGATGTATTTGTTGTAAACTTTCGTCCCACATATCTTTCGTTATAGGGTGACCAATTTCATTTTCCCATTTGTATCTATATGGTTCGGACGGTGGTACCTCGTTGTTTAGTAGGGTGTTATAAATATAAGCTATTAGTTTTTCAGTATTAGGATGCTTGTTCAAACATTCATCAAGAATTTCTGATTCCCTACTCCTGTAGACTTGTGTATTAGATTTAACATAATCTCTAATTTGTAGATATCTGAAGAAATTATTTGAGTGCAGTCCATAATTCTGTTGTAACTCTTGAAATGAAAGAAAAGTGCCTTTCCCATAAAGATGTCCTATATTTTTGATTCCATAATTTTTCCATTGCGTGAAACCTTTGTCCGTAAAGGATGATTTGAATAAAGGATTATTTACAATGGGAAGGCATAGTGGTATATTATTCAATTTTAAATCTTTTTTTATTTGTTTCCAAATTCGTATTCCACTATGTATTATGGGGTTTTCTTTATAGAATGTTCCATTCTTGACTATCCCACTCCTACTATCCCCCTGGTCGAGGGATGGGGAAAGAAGTGGAAATTTATACTGATCTCTGTACAGGGAAAAGTATCATAAAGTGTGTGGGAAGGAACTGCAAATGCTGGTTTATAGACAATAGACAATAGGTGCAGGAGTAGGCCATTTGGCCCTTCGAGTCAGCACCGCCATTCAATGTGATCATGGCTGATCATCCGCAATCAGTACCCCGTTCCTGCCTTCTCCCCATATCCCCTGACTCAGTTATTTTTAAGAGCCCTATCTAGCTCTCTCTTGAAAGCATCCAGAGAACCTGCCTCCACCGCCCTCTGAGGCAGAAAATTCCACAGACTCACAACTCTCTGTGAGAAAAAGTGTTTCCTCGTCTCCGTTCCAAATGGCTTACTCCTTATTCTTAAACTGTGGCCCCTGGTTCAGGTCTCCCCCAACATCGGGAACATGTTTCCTGCCTCTAGCGTGTCCAAGCACTTAACAATCTTATATGTTTCAATGAAATTCCCTCTCATCCTTCTAAACTCCAGAATGTACAAGCCCAGCCGCTCCATTCTCTCAGCATACGACAGTCCCGCCATCCCGGGAATTAACCTTGTAAATCTACGCTGCACTCCCTCAATAGCAAGAATGTCCTTCCTCAAATTAGGGGAGCAGAACTACACACAATACTCCAGGTGTGGTCTCACTAGGGCTCTGTACAACTGCAGAAGGACCTCTTTGCTCCTATATTCGATTCCTCCTGTTATAAAGGCCACCATGCCATTCGCTTTCTTCACTGCCTGCCTCAGACTTTACAGCCAAGATGGACACAAAATGCTGGAGGAACTTATCGTGTCAGACAGTCTCTGGAGAAAAGGATTAGATGATGTTTCGGGTCGGGACTCTTCTTCAGACTGAAAGATATAGAAGGCCAGAATCAAGCTGGATCGGCAACTAATGACCTTGGGAAGGGTGGAATCCATAATGGCCCCGTGTTGTCTAAGATCCTAAAGTATTTGGCTGGATGCTCTTTTTAAGTCTAAACCTAAGAGATGAAGTTTGGACAAATGGAGGTCAGAGCCGTGACCTTGGTGCCTCTTTCCTCCCTCTGTTTATGCACGGTTGTGTGAGCTGAGCTAGTATCCTGGAATTGGCCTAAAGAGCCAGTCCTGCCAAAGGCGAGGAGGAACTGGCAATAAATGGCCAGCAACACTCAAAACCCAAAATATGATCAAATAAGAAAAATTCCACTCCTCTAATCTTCCCTCCTTGCGGCCATGACTTGTTCTTTCCCGTTGAGTATTTTGTCAAATCCTTCTTGAAAAATCAAATTAGTTAAATTAGTTAAATTAGTTCCATCTGCTCTCGTGCCGAATAAATCAGTTCCATCTGCTCTCGCGCTGAATAAAATGAAGAACCAACAGAACAATGTTTGTGCCGAACATGATGCCAAGTTGGGGTGGAGAGATTGCAACCAATCAACCTGGCGTGCACAATCAAATAAGATCAAATAGAACAAGTTGGCCTACAACTTTAGGCTGTGCACGCCATACACCAGAAGAAGGAGAAGATGCCAAATTAAACTGATCTTATCTGCTGGAAAATGATCCATATCCCTCTATTCCCTGTAAAAGTTGAACAAGTTAGGGCTTTATTCTTTGGAGCGCAGAAGGTTAAGGGGGGACTTGATAGAGGTCTTTAAAATGATGAGAGGGATAGACAGAGTTGACGTGGATAAGCTTTTCCCCACTGAGAGTAGGGAAGATTCAAACAAGGGGACATGACTTGAGAATTAAGGGACAGAAGTTTAGGGGTAACATGAGGGGGAACTTCTTTACTCAGAGAGTGGTGGCTGTGTGGAATGAGCTTCCAGTGAAGGTGGTGGAGGCAGGTTCGTTTTTATCATTTAAAAATAAATTGGATAGTTAGATGGACGGGAAAGGTATGGAGGGTTATGGTCTGAACGCAGGTGTATGGGACTAGGGGAGAATACGTGTTCGGACTAGAAGGGTCGAGATGGCCTGTTTCCGTGCCGTAATTGTTATATGGTTATATGGTATTCTAGTTACAGTCATGGGAATTGCTGTTTTGGTTATTTTGGACCAGGCTTTAGAGGTGCAGGTCCTTCGGCCCACCGAGTCCACGCCGACCAGCGATCACCCCGTACAGTAGCGCTATCCGACACACTGGGTATGATTTACAATTTTACCAAAGCCAATTAACAACAAACCCGCATGCCTTTGGAGTGTGGGGGGAAACCGGAGCACCCGGAGAAAACCCACGCAGTCACAGGGAGAACGTGCAAACTCCGTATAGACAGCACCGTTAGTCGGGATCGAACCGGGGCCTCTGGCACTGTGAGGCAGCAACTCTGCTTGGCTGCCCCAAAGCTTTGAAGATAGGGAGGAGATTTGGGTGGGACGGAGCTGTGAGAAAGATGGGCCAGAATTAGGGCCAGGAAGTCTTTAAAACTGGATCAAAATACATGTCCAGTAACTCCTGGATACATTTGTAATAGAGGAATAGGAATGGTGAGTAAAATAAATCCATCCAGGGACCTTTAGAACTTAATTTGCAGGTTAGAAAATTATTCCATAAATGTCCAGAGACCCTTGTTTTTTCTCAAGAAATCCAAAACATGTCAATTCATATCCTCCAGCTGTTTGGTGTAAAACCTTTGGCTGAAGCCCAGCACCATCATTACAGAGGCATTCACACACAATCAGACCCTCATCAATATACCACCAACAGGAGCATCACACAGCAATGCCTGAAAATGCTCTTCCACAAGGGATACGGTTAATGCCTGACCAGTGTCGAATAACAAGCAGGAGAGGAGGCTAACCTAGATGATGAAGGCAGGGAGATGCATCTGAATGGCTTTTAACCTTGAGAGGCGAAGAGATCATAGCAGGCGTGTTGGGAGAAGTTAAGGACCGCTCTCGCCACTTGGGTAATTCTTTTTGGGGCATTTGAAATTCCCAACAGCATGTTTTTCTTCTCTTCTTCACACTGTAAAAGAATGCATGGGTTCTTCATTAAACTGTAGAATCATTAGGAGAGTGAATGAGGCCATTTGGCCCATGAAGTCTGTACTGGCTCCCAGTAGACTAATTTATAGGCAACGATGCTGGCCACGCATCCGACGCACTGCCAGGCTGACAACCGTATTCTATATCTGAAGATGGACATCAAAATGCTGGAGTAACTCAGTGGGCCAGGCAGCATCTGTGGAGAAAAAGGATGGGTGACGTTTCGGGTCGGAAGCCTTCTTCAGGCACTTTGTATCCATCTTCGGTATAAACCAGCATCTGCAGTTCTTTCCTCTCCTTTTCATCCAGAGATGCTGCCTGGCCCGCTGAGTTACTCCAGCACTTTGTGTCTATCTTCGGTGTAAACCAGCATCTGCAGTTCCTTCCTACACACTCTGTATCTTCCCCTCTGTTCTATCAATGATATGTGAGCTTGGCTTGTATTGTATTTATGTCTGATCTGTTTGAATAGGTTACAAAACAAAGCTGTTCACTGTAATTCGGTACATGTGACAATAATGAACCTAAAACTAAACTTAAACATTCATTTTAACAGAAGGTAGAGAAAAATGCTGGAGAAACCCAGTGGGTGAGGCAGCATCTATGGAGCGAAGGGAAAGGTGGCGTTTCGGGTTGAGACCCTTGACCCAACCTGAAACATCACCTATCATTGTCCTCCACAGATGCCTGGCCGGCTGAGTTACTCCAGCACTTTGTGTTTTGCTCAAGATTCCAGCATCTGCAGTTCCTTGTGTCTCCCTCTTGAAAATTCCTGCCCTGAATGCCCTGACTGACATCTCCACCACCCCTAAAGAACTTACAAAATTCTTAAGGCGTTGGACAGGCTAGATGCAGGAAGATTGTTCCCGATGTCGGGGAAGTCCAGAACAAGGGGTCACAGTTTAAGGATAAAGGGGAAATCCTTTAGGACCGAGATGAGAAAAACGTTTTTCACGCAGAGAGTGGTGAATCTCTGGAATTCTCTGCCACAGAAGGTAGTTGAGGCCGGTTCATTTGCTAAATTTAAGAGGGAGTTAGATGTGGCCCTTGTGGCTAAAGGGATCACGGGGTATGGAGAGAAGGCAGGTACAGGATACTGAGTTGGATGATCAGCCATGATCATATTGAATGGCGGTGCAGGCTCAAAGGGCCGAATGGCCTACTCCTGCACCTATTTTCTATGTTTCTATGTTTCATAACAATTCTTTCTTCTCCCACTCTACCCACCCCTCCACCTTTCACTTTATCCTTCACCCGCACTCTACCTTCTCTGAAACATATTTTCCTTCACTTTAAAGGGCATGTCCCACTGTACGAGCTAATTCAAGAGCTCTCCCGAGTTAAAAAAAAAAACTTGTGGTAAGCACATAGAATGTACGTAGCGGGTACGTCGGAGCTCGGGACATCTCTTAGCGGCTCGTAACGCTAACGGCAGGTACTCGAGAAACGCGGTAAGCTCGTGAAGACTCGTGAAGATTTTTCAACACGTTAGCGTGTTGAAAAATGTCCACGAGAGCCCCGAGTACCTACGAGCGGCTATTACCGTAATTCTCCGAGTTCGACTTAGGGCAAACACGGGAGAATTCTTGAATTAGCTCGTACAGTGGGACAGCCCCTTAATTTTGTGTGCACTTCAAATGCATTTAGAAGAATGCGGAGGTGACCTTATTCAAACATTATAACTCCTAAGGCCACAGTGGCGCAGCGGTAGAGACCCGGGTTCGATCCCGACTACGGGTACTGTCTGTACGGAGTGTGTACGTTCTCCGTGTGACCTCATTGGTTTTCTCCGGGTGCTCCGGTTTCCTCCCAAGTCTCCAAAGACATAGAGGTTTGCAAATTAATTGGCTTCGGGAAAGATTGTAAATTGTCCCTGGTGTGTAGGATGGTGCTAGTGTACGGGGGTCGCTGGTCGGCACAGCCTCGGTGGGCCGAAGGGCCTGTTTTCACACTGTATCTTTTAAACTAAAACTAAAAACCAAAAAGCTCGGAGCTGCTATATCACCGAGTCATTATTCAAAGATGAATTATTAATTCCATAAATTTTTAGAATTCATTATAATAATACTCAACTATCTGTGATAACTTTTAAGGAAGATTGTTTTGAACCAGAACACAGCTCAAAAAGATAAAATTGGAAGTCTGATTAAATGCAGCATTTAAGGCTGTGAAGTGAAAGGATGGTTTACATAAATGGTTTGAAATAGTTTAATTTAGTTTTTAGTTAGCTGTCCCACTTGGGCGAGTTTAGAAGAGTTTGAAAAATTGACATGCTGAAGACCTCCTTTGACTATGTTGAAGACCAGCTACGACTAGCTACAACTAACTTTGGGAAAATTGGACACCGAATATTGGAGAGTGAAGACGATCTCCTTCGATCTCCTTCGACCTCCCTTCGACTATGATGAAGACTATCTACGACTGCCATTGACTACCAACGACTAACATGCTGACCTACTACGACCTACCACGACTAAACCTACGAGTAAAAAAAGTATTGATTTTTTCCATGCCCACCTTTTTTTACCCGCGGGCATTTTTTAACAGATTTTTTAAAACGCCGCAACCTAGCTGAGGCCTCGGGTACGCAAAGCCCACTCTCGAGCATGGAGAGTTACGAAGACCTCCTAGGACCTCATGTCGACCATGCTGCGAGTTTGAGTCGAGGGCAAACTCGCCAGAACTCGCGGATTAGGTCGCCCAAGTGGGACAGGACCTGACACAGCACGAAGAAGGCTCTTCAGCCCATCAAGTCCACATGGCCCATCGATCACCCGTTCACACTCATTCACCCCAGCGGTATGAATATTAATTTCTCTAAGTTCAAGTATCCTTGCTTTCTTTCTCCCTCTGTCCCTTCCCCACCATAGTTCTCTGACTAGTTTCACTGTCCTCCTGGTTAATTTGACTGACATTTTACTGATTGTATGCCTCGTTGTCAACTTCCACTCTGCTAACAATGTATCATTCTACATTTCTTTAATCATCGTCTGCCTTGATCTGTCATTCTCGATGGGCCGAATGGCCTCCTGCACCTATTTTCTATGTTTCTATGTGCACATGGCTTGGTTTTGTGGAAGGGGATCTCTGTAAATTTAAAGGTTTAAAATGATCGTAGGAAGGGTAGTTACGTTTAGAGATACAGCGCGGAAAGATACAGGCCCTTCATCCAACCAAGTCCGCGCCGACCAGCGATCCCCGCACACTAATACTCTCCTACACACACACTAGGGGCAATGTACACATACACCAAGACAATTAACCTACAAACCTGGACGTCTTTGGAGTGTGGGAGGAATCCGAAGATCTCGGAGAAAACCCACGCGGTCACGGGGAGAACGTACAAACTCCATACAGACAGCGCCCGTAGTCGGGATCGAACCCGGGACTCCGGAGCTGAAAGTGCTGTAAGGCAGCGACTCTATGGCCACACAACTGTGCAATACCTTCCTTTAATTGCATCGTTTAGTTTGGTTTAGTTCAGAGATACAGCGATGAAACAAGCCCTTCGGCCCTTTGGCCCACTGATCAATGCCAACCAGCGATCCCCGGACACTAGCACTATCCTACACTCTAGGGACAATTTACACATTTCTATCGAAGCCAATTAACCTACAAACCTGCACGGCTTCGGAGTGTGGGAGGAAACCGGAACACCCGGAAAAAACCCACGCCGTCACGGGGAGAACGTACAAACTCCGTATAGACAGCACCCGTAGTCAGGATTGAACCAGCAATTCTACAGCTACACCACCATGCCATTCCTGTACGGGAGTGGGATTTCTCTGCAAGTGAGCAGAGGCTCAATGGGCAGAATGGCTTCCTTCTATACCCTGTGTACATGAGCCTCATCTCACCTTGCCATTCCTGCTATTCCTTTCATGTTTGTGTACTTATTAAGCATCCCCTTAAACACCGCCATGCCACTTGCCCCAATCCATATCCACCCCACTCCACAATTTGTTTAGCTACTTTAGAAATACGCCACAGAAACAGGCCCTTCGGCCCACTGAGTCCATACCGACCAGCGATCCCCGCACATTAACACTATCCTACACACACTAGGGACAATTTTCAATTATACCAAGCCAATTAACCTACAAACCTGTACGTCTTTGGAGTGTGGGAGGAAATTGGAGATCGCGGAGAAAACCCACGCAGGTCACGAGGAGAAGGTACAAACTCCGTACATGCAGCACCCTTAGTCAGGATCGAACCCAAGACTCTGGCACTGTAATGCCCCTGTCCCACTTAGGAAACCTGAACGAAAACCTCTGGATACTTTGCGCCCACAACCCTAGGTTTCCGTGCGGTTCCCGGAGGTTGCAGGTGGTTGCTGGAGGTTGCAGATAGTGGAAGCCGGTAGGGAGATTGACAAAAACCTCCGGGAACCGCACGGAAACATTGGGTGGGGCGCAAAGTCTCCAGAGGTTTCCGTTCAGGTTTCCTAAGTGGAACAGGGGCATTAGGCAGCAACTCTACCGCTGCGCCACCATGCCACCAATGTGGTAGTGGGCTCCAATTTCCCATTCAGATTTCCAGCAATTTCATTATATATATATATTTCTATCTCTACAGTAATGTTAGGGCTTGCCTTGGCTCTGCACTGCATACATCAAAACCATTGACAAAAAAAATCAGTCCGTAGGAGTCCTTGAATTCCCTCAAGCTGCCTGTGTTGTGTTCCCATGGTTAGCATCAGCTTGAAGCAACTTTGTTCAGTCCCCCCCCCCCCCCCATCGCCCATCTTCACACAGAATTCTTCATTGTCTTGTTATCCTTTGCTATGCTTTTATGCTGCAGCTTTATTAGTCCTAAATAAAACAGTAAATGTTAAGTCAACAATTTCCCGCACCTTGTAGATTACGTTATGTGGCCCAATGTGCATTAGAAATTCCTCCTGTTTTTTTTTTATTTTCAATTAAACAGTAAGATTTATTCGTGCCAATCTAGGCTCAATTTCATTTTATTTTTCCCTTGGGCGTCCTGCACTGCACTGCACTGCCTGCCCATTATTGACGTCGGTGTTTTATTTTTTCCCCGCCTCCCTCTTTCCCCCCCCCCCGAAAAAAAAATTAATAATGGCAGGTTTCAACAAAAAAGTCAGTGGGAAACGGGAACGGGGATTTAGGTGAAGCGTGATAAAGTTTGTAAGTCGAGGTTGAGCGTTTGTCGTTTTTGCTAAATCGGAGCGCATTAAAATTGCACAAAAAAAAAAATAATGAAAGGCGATTTGCATATTTTGCAGCAATATTGAATGGGGATCAGTTTTTTTTTTTGCCCGCCGTTCTGAACAAACAAAAACATGCAATTAATATCTCAAATGACAACTCAAGACTGACCGGAAAGCCTGATTAGCGATACTTAATTAGGAGCCTCGCAAAACTAAATCCTTTCTCAAATCCCACACTGTGTGTACAGTGGAAGATGCAGCAATGAGTTTAGTCCCTGATACAATATTTACTCTTCTGTGATATGTTTGCACGGGATTTTTTCAGGGAATTACAAAGACATTCCAAAAAAATTGATATTCAAATATATGCCTATGAAAGTAATCATCACATGCAGGAAGTAAAGCAATTATCATGCTGGCATTTATGAAATAGTTAATTAATAGCTTGTCTCACGCAATCCTGGCTTTCATTTCTAAAATATTTAATCCGTTAATATCAAATACAGCGCACCATTGCAAAGTGACATCTGGCAAAGTGGAAGGCAGTTTAAAGAATGATCTTATCAGTAGAATTGGAAATTCCAGAAAGCAGCGAAAGGTAGAATCTTCCCTGCAGTTTGTGAGACCCATTACTACTAAACGATTCTTTTACGTGTAGGAAAATGGAACTGCAGATGCTGGTTGACAAAAAAAGACACAAAGCATCTCTGAAGATCTTTCCTGGTCCGAGAACACTAACGCAATTATCACAAAAGCACATCAGCGCCTCTACTTCCTGAGAAGATTACAGAGAGTCGGTTTGTCAAGGAGGACTCTCTCGAACTTCTACAGGTGCACAGTCGAGAGCATGCTGACCGGTTGCATCGTGGCTTGGTTCGGCAATTTGAGTGCCCTGGAGAGAAAAGACTACAAAAAGTAGTAAACACTGCCCAGTCCATCATCAGCTCTGACCTTCCTTCCATCAAGGGGATTTATCGCAGTCGCTGCCTCAAAAAGGCTGGCAGTATCATCAAAGACCCACACCGCCCTGGCCACACACTCATCTCCCTGCTACCTTCAGGTAGAAGGTACAGGAGCCTGAAGACTGCAACAACCAGGTTCAGGAATAGCTACTTCCCCTCAGCCATCAGGCTATTAAACCTGGCTCGGACAAAACTCTGATTATTAACAACCACTTTCTGTTATTTTCACTTTATCAGTTTATTTATTCATGTGTGTATATATTTATATCATGGTATATGGACACATTTATCTGTTTTGTAGTAAATGCCTACTATTTTTTTCTGTGTGCTTAAGCAAAGCAAGAATTTCATTGTCCTATACAGGGCACATGACAATAAACTCACTTGAACTTGAACTTGGAATACGAATGCTCCGGCTACCCTTTAATGACTGAGGAAGGATGTGCTGGTGTGTGACAGGGTCCAGAGGAGGTCTACCAGAATGATCCCAGGAATGAGTGGGTTAACATATGGTGAGCGTTTGACGGCACTGTGCCTGTACTCGCTGGAGTTTAGACGGATGAGAGGGGGGGGGGTGGGGACCTCATAAAAATTTACCAAATAGTCATAGGCCTGGATAGAGTGGATGTGGAGAGGATGTTTCCATTAGTGGGAGAGTCTAGGACCTCAGGTTCCCTTTAGAATGGAGATGAGGAGGAATTTCTTTGGTCAGTGGATGGTGAATCTGTGGAATTCATTGCCACAGTTGGCTGTGGAGGCCAAGGCAATGCATATTTTAAAGGCAGAGATTGATAGTTTCGTGATTTCGTAAGGGTGCCAGGGGTAATGGGGAGAAGGCAGGAGAATGGGATTGAGAAGTGGCCAAATAGACAATAGACAATAGATAATAGGTGCAGGAGTCGGCCATTTGGCCCTTCAAGCCAGCACCGCCATTCAATGTGATCATGGCTGATCTTCCCCAATCAGTACCCCGTTCCTGCCTTCTCCCCATATCCCCTGACTCCGCTATTTTTAAGAACCCTATCTAGCTCTCTCTTGAAAGCATCCAGAGAACCTGCCTCCACCGCCCTCTGAGGCAGAGAATTCCACAGACTCACCACTCTCTGTGAGAAAAAGTGTTTCCTGATCTCCGTTCTAAATGGCTTACTCCTTATCCTTATTCTGAAACTGTGGCCCCTTCTGCCTGTGGCCTAATTCTGCTCCTAGAACTAATAAACTTGTGAGTACCTTTGTGGGTCAGGCAGCATCCCAGGAGAAAATGGATTGTTCATAAGTTCTTGCAGGCTCGAAGGGCCGAATGGCCTACTCCTGCACCTAATTTTTATGTTTCTATGTTTCTTAAGCCATAGGAGCAAAATTAGGATATTCGGCCCTTCGCTTCAACTCCACCATGCAAATATAGCTGATCTATCTTTCCCTCTCAATCTGATTCTCCTGCCTTCTCCCCATAACCCCTGACACCCACATTACAGAAATAAATTACAATTAAAAAATGCAATATTAGTTACACTTCAAAACTACTTCATCGGTTATAAGGCACAAAGAGAGCCAAGAGTGTTTTAGTGTTATATGTCCTAGATAGAACAATGAAATTCTTACTTGCTGCAGCACAGCAGAATATGGAAACTCAGCGGGACAGGCAGCGTCTCTGGAGAGAAGGAATGGGTGGCGTTTCGGGTCGAGACCCTTCTTCAGACTGAGAGTCTCCCTCTTCCTCTCTCCTGGCTCCGTCTGAAGAAGGGTCTCGACCCGAAACCTCTCTGACATACCGAATCTCCGTAATCTCCTCAGGAAGTAGAGGCGTTGAGATACGCTGAGGCTATGAAGGACACACTATTCATCCAAATTGCTGCAGGGTCTTGATCAGTTGGGCAGGTGGGCTGAGGAATGGTTGATGGAATTTCTCAGGATACAGAGAAATGTGAGGTGTTGCATTTTGGGATGTCTAACAAGACAGGACCTACAAAATGAATAGCAGGGCTCTTGGGAGCATTGTAAAGCAGACAGATCTAAGAGTGCAGATACATAATTCCTTGAAATTGGCATCACAGGTAAATAGAGTGTTCAAAAAGGCTTTTGGTGCATTGGCCTTCATCAGTCAAAATATTGACTATCAAAGTTGGGAGGTCATGTGAGGTTCCCCTAGATCTCGAGGCCCTAGGCTTAAGCCTATGAAACCTATAGGTTACTCCGGACCTGACGTTATAGTTATATAAGACTACATCAGATTGTCATAAGTTATACATAAGATTATACATAATTTATATAAGACTGTGATGAGGCCACATTTAGAGTATTGTGTTCAGTTCTGGTCACCATGTTATAGGAAAGATGTTGTTAAGCTGGAAAGGGAGCAGAGAACAATTATGAGGATGTTGCCAGGACTCTAGGGCCTGAGCTATATGGAGAGGGTGAGCAGGCCAGGACTTTATTCCTTGGAGCGCAAGAGGATGAGGGGTGAACTTATAGAGGTCTACAAAATCATGAGAGGAATAGATCAGATTAATGCAGAGTATTTTACCCAGAGTAGGGGAATCGAGAACCACAGGACATAGGTCTAACGTGAGGAGGGGGGAAGATTTAATATGAACCTGAGGGGTAACGTTTTCACACAAAGGGTGGTGGGTGAATGGAATGACCTGGTGGACGAGGTAGTTGAGGCAGGTACTATACCAATGTTTCAGAAACATTTAGGCCGGTACTTGTATAGGGTAGGTTTAGAGGCATATGAACCAAACACAGACAGGTGGGACTATTGTAGATTGGGTATGTTGGTAGGTTTGGGCAAGTTGGGCTGAAGGGCCTGTTTCCACGCTGTAAGACTCTATGACTTTAAATCCTTTTGTTTTTTTCTTGTTTTTTTCTTTATTTTTATTATTAGAAGCAAACATATTCTAAAGTATAGTTACATATTATAGTAAAAAAAACACTTTTCATATACATCAATCATACATTATTACAATTTTCAATTGTCGATTCATTCTGCTTCTAGTGATTTTTTTATTAAGATAGAAAGAGAGAGAAAGAGAGAAAAAAAAATTACAAATATCAAAAAACAGAAAAGGTGGAATGAATTACTTATAGTACGTCATTGGAGATTGGTTCGTAGATTATAAAGTATAACTTTTCATCTAATCCTGAGTTAAAGTTTCAGTTGGGTTTTCGTGCTGGGCCAATCCATCCCTTCAAATAGTTAATGAATGGAGACCATATTTTAACAAAAAGTTCTTGTTTGTCCATTAAGACAAGTTTATTTCTTTCTAGATGTAGGTTCTCCGACATTTCCACAATCCACGTTTAAATATGGAGAGTATGGGGGTATGGAGTATGGAGAGAAGGCAGGGATATGTTTAGAGGGCAATGGGCCAAGCGTACTAGTATGTTGGTCGGCATGGGCAAATTAGGCCTGAGGGCCAGTTTCCATTCTGTATAACTCTATTGGTCTCCTAATCTGAGGAAAGACATTCTTGCCATAGAGGGAGTACAGAGAAGGTTCACCAGACTGATTCCTGGGATGGCAGGACTTTCATATGAAGAAAGACTGGATAGACTTGGTTTGTACTCACTAGAATTTAGAAGATTGAGGGGGGATCTTATAGAAACTTACAAAATTCTTAAGGGGTTAGACAGGAAGATTGTTCCCGATGTTGGGGAAGTCCAGAACAAGGGGTCACAGTTTAAGGATAAGGGGGAAATCTTTTAGGACCGAAATGAGGAAAACATTTTTCACACAGTGGTGAATCTCTGGAATTCTCTGCCACAGAAGGTAGTTGAGGCCAGTTCATTGGCTATATTTAAGAGGGAGTTAGATGTGGCCCTTGTGGCTAAAGGGATCAGGGGGTATGGAGAGAAGGCAAGTACAGGATACTGAGTTGGATGATCAGCCATGATCATATTGAATGGCGGTGCAGACTCGAAGGGCTGAATGGCCTACTCCTGCACCTATTGTCTATTGAATTGGTTATATCTTTGCGACACCAGAAGGTCAGAGGCAGTCAATGAAACCCTTCTAAAGTATTGTCACTGCTGTATTGTCGGAGGAAGGCGGGCAAAAGTATTGTTGTTTGTTCTGCAAGATGTGGATGAAGTTGGCAAGGCCACATCTATCGCCCATCTTACTCTAGTAATGACCCTGAATCAACGTGTTCCAACGTGATTAATTTAAATGTTCTGTTTTCCCCCAAGTCAGTGACACTGCGATTAATAATACAGAACACTTTAATGTATTTTTAACACACTTAATGATTTTAACAATCGGGGAACTTGTTTCTGCTGTTCATTTTTAGAATGAAAAATGTAAAGGTGCTTAGCTGGAATAAATTTATTGTTTCACTATTAATAGTAAATATTGGAACTCGTTCCCAAGATGCCTAGTTCCAATGCAAAAACATTTACATCCTAATTATATAGCAAGCTAGGACTCTATTCCTTGGAGCGCAGGAGGATGAGGGGTGATCTTATAGAGGCACAGATTTGGGGAATTGATTTTTTTAAATTTTTTTAAAATATTTTTTATTAAAAGTAAGTACAATAATGTAGTACGAAAGTATCTAATACATAATGAGATATTACAGTTCATGTACAACTTCTTGTTTCAAATTTAACAGAATAGAACAGAAAATGAGACAAGCCAAGATAGAGAAGAAAAGAGCATCCTAAGCAGTGATAATAGTGTTAGATCATGAGATAGTAAAGAAAGCCCGAAGAAAAGGTAGAAGGGGATAGAGTGGAAAAAAGAGAAGAGAGAAAAAAAAAAGAGATAGAGAGAAAGAAAAGAAAGAAAAATAAAGAGATTGAAAGAGAAATACCTAGTTAATATCTTTACCCACCCTTCACCCGGTTCTGAAATGTTTAATTTCTAAGGTTATGTTGCACCATATGCTTGTAAAAAGTCGATAAAAGAAAAGCAAAATTTGGGGAATTGATAATCAGACGATATACTGTAGGTTTAAGGTGAGAGGGGGGAAAGATTGCTGTTCATAAGTGATAGGAGCAGAATTAGGCCATTCGGCCCATCAAGTCTACTCCGCCATTCAATCATGGCTGATCTAACCCCATTCTAAATCCTCCTAACCCCATTCTCCTGCCTTCTCCCCATAACTTCTGACACCCGTACTAATCAAAAATCTGTCTATCTCTGCCTTAAAAATATCCACTGACTTGGCCTCCACAGCCTTCTGCGGCAAAGAATTCCACAGATTTATCACCCTGAGAAACATTTCTCCTCATCTAACTTCCTAAAATAATGTCCTTTAATTCTGAGGCTATGACCTCTGGTCCTAGACTCTCCCACTAGTGGAAGCATTCTCTCCACATCCAATCTCTCCAAGCCTTTCACCATTCTGTTCGTTTCAATGAGGTGCCCCCTCATTCTGCTAATCTCTCCAGAGAGTACAGGCCCAGTGCCGACAAACACTCATCGTACACATTCCTGGGATCATTCTTGTAGAACATCCTATGGACCCTCCCCGGAGCCAGCTCATCCTTCCTGGTCCTTCTACAGGCACTTGCTTTGCATCGTAACCTGCTTGAAGTGCCTTACTAAGCAGGCTATCCAGCGTACCATCAGCCTGACACTCAAAATGCAAATCAGCGACTAAGCTGATTAATAACGAGAGCAAAAATCCGAGCAGCGGGAGGAAAAAGTGCTTTACATTAAGGGGAGTATCTGACCAACGAGTTGGAATTCCAGCAGCCACACTCCATGTGCTCAATTAGGGGGAGTGACATTCGCAGCACATGTTAGTGTAATAAAGCCCTCACTATGTATTCAAACACACACGATTCCGACACCGTTAACATTCTAATGCACTAGGTGTGTCTGGCAGCAATAATTGCCAGCTGATTTGGCAGCACCGCCGAATCTCCAAGACGCTCCGCTCCCAATCAAAGTCCGAGCCCCAGCTTAGGTCTTGCAACATCAATAAAACATAACAAGGAATATCTACTGAACTGTCCAGGCCACACGAAGGTTCAGATGTATTTCTTCGCACTGATCCTCAAACACAAAGCTAAGAGGCAAGTTAATGAGTCTTACAGCTCTTAAGGTACTGATTGGGGATGATCAGCCATGATCACATTGATTGGGCGGTACTGGCTCGAAGGGCCAAATGGCCTACTCCTGCACCTATTGTCTATTGTCTATTGTCTAAAGCAGGGCCCACGATTGTGCCAGCTATCTCTAACCAAGGGAAATTTCGGATAGAATACCTGGCCTTTATGAATCCGAAGCTGTGCATCTTACAACAGGCAATGGAAGATTAACATCTGCAGATTTGTTGCTAATAAACCAGGGATCCAATCCGTGTTTTTTGTGCAACAGATAATGTCACAGAACAATTGTTGCTGGGATAATTAGGAAGAAAATTGTCGGAATCCTTGTGACTTGCTGGGCGGTGCAGTGGCGCAGCGGTAGAGTTACGGCCTCACAACGCCAGCGAGCCGGGTTTGATTTGATCCTGACTTACGGGTTCGTTTTCTCCGTCTGTACGGAGTTTTGGGTTATTGGTTCTGTAAATTGTCCCTATGTGACCTGGGCGCGTGGGTCAGTTTTCCCACACTGTATCTGTGTGTCCAGATATTCCTCCTTGTTTAGGCTTAAGTTTACTCCAAAGACTGAGGTACACACGCATTCTTGTAGGTTAATTGGCTCTCTGTAAAGTGTTTAGGGGTGGGTCCCTAGAGTGCTATGTTAGCTTTCATTGAGGATTTGAGTATAGGGCTGAGGTTCTACTGAGGTCAGGGTCAGTATGGATTCGGTACAGGGTCTGAGGAAGGGCCTGTTTCCACACTGGTGTCTCTAAAGTGTAAAGATATTCGCTTATCCTTGTTTAGGCTTAAGTTTATTGTGGACAGGCTAGATGCAGGAAGATTGTTCCCGATGTTAGGGGTCCACATGTAGCTAAGGAGGGGGGAAATCCTTTAAACTGTTGAAGAATTTTGTCCAAAGTGGGAATCTTGAACTCTCTGCCACAGAGGGTATTGGCCTCTGCTATATTTAGTTATGTGCCCCCAGTGGTAAAGGGATTAGGGGTGGAGAGTGCAGGTAGAACTGAGTTGATGATGAACATATTGAGGTGAGGCTCGAAAAGGTGGTGCAGGCTTGGTGGGCCAAAAGGCCCGTTTCCAGGCTGCATCTCCAAACAAAAGATCAGATATACCATACACAGATCGCAAAGGGGAAAGATGTAGTGTGCAGGACAGGATAGTACAATAATTAAGAGGGTTTATTTTTCATGGAGATCCCCTGTTACTTTTTTCAGAGTTCCAGAGGATTTTGCCAGGACCCGAGGGGCTGAGCTATAGGGAGAGGTTGAGCAGGCTGGGTCTCTATTCCTTGGAGCGCAGGAGGATGAGGAGTGATATTATGGAGGTGTATAAAATCATGAGAGGAATAGATGGGGTAGATGCACAGAGTATTTTGCTCAGAGTAGGGGAATCGAGGACCAGAGGACACAGGTTTAAGGTGAGTGGGGGAGGGGAATGATTTAATAAGAATCTGAGGGGTAACTTTTTCGCACAAAGGGTGGTGGGTGTATGGATCGAGCTGCCAGAGGAGATAGTTGAGGCTGGAACTATCCCAACGTTAAAGATACAGTTAGACATGTGCACGGATAGACAGGTTTGGAGAGATATTGGCCAAACGCGGGCTGGTGGGACTAGTGTAACTGGGACATGTTGGTTGGTGTTGGCAAGTTGGTCTGAAGGGTCTGTTTCCACACTGTATCACTCTATGACTTTAATGAATCAGATATACCATACCTAGATGCAATCAGTTAAAACTCAAGTACAATAGGCAGAGCAAAGGGGAAGATACTGAATGCAGGGTAGGACAGCAAAAGAATTGAGAGGGTTTTTTCATGGATATCCTCCGTTACTGCTTTTTCTTACCTGAGGATGTTGCCAGGACTCGAGGGTCTGAGCCATAGGGAGAGGTTGAGTAGGCTGGGACTCTATTCCTTGGAGCGCAGGAGGATGAGGCCGGTGTGGGCAAGATGGGCAAAAGGGACTGTTTCTATGCTGTATCACTCTACGACTCTATGAAGTTAGGGGAATTATCAATTTCACAACCTAAATCACAACCTCCAGGCTTGTTGCATCAGTGCTCTTGCCTGCCTCACCTCCGGTGGCACTGAAATACACTTGTTTCTGCCAATCTACTGTGCACTGCCTCTAACAACTTGCAGCGCGTCCAAATCTCCACTTCCTGCCCCATGGTGCTTCTCTAATGCATCTTAGGCTTCGGGGGGGTGGGGGGGGGGGAAGGGGTTCGACATGGTAGATGCTGAGGGGTTGTTGCACCTCCAGGGCCTGTCCGGAGCTCCAGGAGCACAGTTTCACAACATGGTCTTGGCCTCCTAAGATGGAGGTGGAGATGAAATTCTTCTCTCAAAAAGTGGTGCGTCTTTTGAATTCTCTCCCCCACAGAACCATGCAGACTGAGTCGTTAAATACGTGTAGGAAAGAACTGCTCAGTGTAGAAACAAGGACATGAAGATGCTGGTTTACTCTGAAGATGGACACAAAGTGCTGGACTAACTCAGCAGGTCAGACAGCGTCTCTGGAGAGAAGGAATGGATGACGTTTCGGATCCGAAGAAGGGTCTCGACCCGAAACGTCACCCGTTCCTTCTCTCCAGGGATGCTGCCTGTCCCGCCGAGTTGCTCCAACATTTGGGGTTACTTCCAGACCAGGGGCCACAGTTTAAGAATAAGGAGAAGGCCATTTAGAACGGAGACGAGGAAACACATTTTCTCACAGAGAGTGGTGAGATTGTGGAATTCTCTGCCTCAGAGGGCGGTGGAGGTGGGTTCTCTGGATGCTTTCAAGAGAGAGCTAGATAGGGCTCCTAAAAATAGCGGAGTCAGGGGATATGGGGAGAAGGCAGGAACGGGGCACTGATTGGGGATGATCAGCCATGATCACATTGACTGGTGGTGCTGGCTCGAAGGGCCGACTGCACCTATTTTCTATGTTTCTATATTTCTATGATCAGATCAGCTGTCACCTTACTGAATGATGGAGAAGACTCGAAGGGCCATATGGCCCACATTTGAGAGAGAGAGAGAGAGAGAGGGGGAGGGGGGGGGAGAAAAAGAGAGAGAGAGAGAGAGAGAGAGATGGGGGGGGGAGAGAGAAAGAGGGAGAGAGGGGGAGGGGAGAGAAAGAGAGGGGGAGAGAGGGGGGGGGGGAGGGGGGGGGAGGGGGGGGGGGGAGGGGGGGGGGGGGAGGGGGGAGAGGGGGGGGGAGGGGGGGGGAGAGGGGGGGGGGAGAGGGGGGGAGAGGGGGGGGGGGAGGGGGGGGGGGGAGAGGGGGGGGGAGAGGGGGGGGGGGAGGGGGGGGGGGAGAGGGGGGGGAGAGGGGGGGAGGGAGAGGGGGGGGAGGGGGGGGGGGAGGGGGGGGGGGGGAGGGGGGGAGAGAGGGGAGAGGAGAGATAGGGGGGGGGAGAGAGAGGGGGAGGGGGGGAGGGGGGAGAGAGGTGTCAGAGATGGTCCACAACAATTCTAGGCAAAGATGGAAGTTGGTGATTAAGCCATGAAATTTGCGGGTTCAGTTCAGTTTAGAGATATAGCACGGAAACACCGAGTTTGGCCCACCGAGTCGGCATCGACCAGCGATCCCCGCACACTAACACTACCCTACACACACTCGGGACAATTTACATTTATACAAAGCCAATTAACCTACAAACCCGGACGTCTTTGGAGTGTGGGAGGAAACCGGCAGATCCCGGGGAGAGAACTCATGCAGGTCACGGAGAGAACGTACAGATTAACCCGCGCAGTCAGGAGTAACCGTGACCCGGGTCTCTGGCGCTGTAAGTCTACAACTCTACCGCTGCACCACTGTGCTGCCCGGTTCTGCCGGTTGCAGGAGGAAGCCCCAATGCAGTCAGTGATAATGCGGGGATAGAGTTTGGGGAGCGGTGCCGGAACAAAGAGGGCTCAACGCAGCCAACTAAAAGACAGGCATTGCGATGGCCCACACGAGCGCCCGCCCACTGGCCATTCACATGTAAGAATTTGAACGGATTTTTAAAATGCATCTGAGTTTACTTCAAATGCAAGAGCAAAGTCTACCTCCTGCCAACTAAATTATTTAACGGTCTGCATCATCATTAAAGACAGAGGTTCAAAGGGAGAAGGCCGTGCAGCATCCCAGTAACAGAACGATGAATTGGCATTCATAGCAAGAGGATTTGAGTATAGGAGCAGGGAGGTTCTACTGCAGTTGTACAGGGTCTTGGTGAGACCACACCTGGAGTATTGCGTACAGTTTTGGTCTCCTAATCGAGGAAAGACATTCTTGCCATAGAGGGAGTACAGAGAAGGTTCACCAGACTGATTCCTGGGATGTCAGGACTTTCATATGAAGAAAGACTGGATAGACTCGGCTTGTACTCGCTAGAATTTAGAAGATTGAGGGGGGGGGGGATCTTATAGAAACTTTGGACAGGCTAGATGCAGGAAGATTGTTCCCGATATTGGGGAAGTCCAGAACAAGGGGGTCACAGTTTATGGATAAAGGGGAAATCCTTTAGGACCGAGATGAGAAAAACATTTTTCACACAGAGAGTGGTGAATCTCTGGAACTCTCTGCCACAGAAGGTAATTGAGGCCAGTTCATTGGCTATATTTAAGAGGGAGTTAGATGTGGCCCTTGTGGCTAAAGGGATCAGGGGGTATGGAGAGAAGGCAGGTACAGGATACTGAGTTGGATGATCAGCCATGATCATATTGAATGGCAGTGCAGGCTCGAAGGGCCGAATGGCCTACTCCTGCACCTATTTTCTATGTTTCTATGTTTCGAAAGGACGTTCCTTTAGAAAGGAGATGAGGAGGAATTCTTTACTCAGAGGGTGGTGCATCTGTGGATTTCATTGCCGCAGAAGACTATGGAGGCCAAGTCAATGAATATTTTTAATGCAGAGATTGATATGTTCTCGATTAGTATGGGTGTCAGAGGTGATGGGGTGAAGGCAGGAGATTGGAGTTGAAGGAGGGAGAGATAGATCAGCCATGATTGAATGGAGGAGTAGACTGGATGGGCCGAATTGCCTAATTCTGCTCCTATAAGCCATGAACATGATAGGGTGCATGGAACGGATGGAAATGAAGCTAGCACTCTCTCCGTAGAGCGAGTCTCCATTACATTAAACCCTTTCCCCCTCCTGACACAGAATGAACTAACCCTTGGTCGAGGGAAGTCAGCCTTGAGGTTTCCCAGTGTAGCGCGAAGCAGAATCAATAAACTTACTGGTTGAATTAAGATTGTAAATTCCGTCTCGTGTAATTGAAAAGGGGAACAGCACGCAAGCGGTGGCTTTAACACCAGATGGTTCCGTCTCTGGAAGTAGCTGTTGAGGTAAATCCCAAATGCTAATGATATGCTGCCCTCCAGTGGGGCTTCTAACACAGTCGAGAACAAATATATTTCAACCTTATATAGACGACAACATGCTTTTGATTCGGCCATTTGCGTACATCTCCTTCATTTGTTTAGCTTAGTTTAGAGATACAGCGCGGAAACAGGCCCTTCGGCCCACCGACCAGCGATCCCTGCACACTAACACTATCCTACACACACTGGGGGGACAATTTACATTTCTACCAAGCCAATTAACGTACAAACCCCTTTCGAGTGTGGGAGGTAGTCGAAGTTCTCGGAGAAAGCCCGCGCAGGTCACGGGGAGAACGCACACACTGGGCAAACGTATGGGACAGCACCCGGAGTCGGGATCGAACCCGAGTCTCTGGCGCTGATTGCACTGTAAGGCTAGGGTTGCCTACTATCCCGTATTAGCATGGACATCCTAAATTGGTTTGTCCCGTACAGTACCGCCCTTGTCCCGTATTTGACCGCTGCTGCTCGGGTCGAGGGGACTGTCGGGTCGGAGCGCCGCGTCCAGTCCCGCCTCACCCGTCCCGACGTAGTGCAGCCCATGGAGTGCAGCAGCAGCAGCAGCAGCGCCTCGCCCGTGGCCCCGTCGGTCGGCAGCCCGGCCAGCTGTCCGACCTTCGGACCTTCGCTTACCGCCAACACCACCACCCCTCCTTCTGACGGGCCGATCATCGGTTCACGAGTTGGACGGGGCGCCGGACTTTGCGCGCGATGTTGGCCGGGCCAGAACTCCTCAGCTCCTCCACAGTCCAGCACCCGGGCCAACTCACCATTCACCCAGACACGGCCGAGTCGGTCAATGAATTGCCGTGGGGAATTTGCCCCATATGTTGACCATTTGTCCCTTGTTTGGGAATGAGGAAGTTGGCGACCACTATTAAGGCAGCAACTCTACCACTGCGCCACCACGCCCCTTTTTCATATTCCTCGTTTCCCTCTCCCCTGACTCTCAGACACTCAGTCGACCCGAAATGTCACCTATTCCTTTTCTCCGAAGATGCTGCCTGGCCCACTGTGTTACTCCAGCATTTTGTGTCTATCTTCAGTAATCCTCTCCAAGCGACCCCAAGGATCTTTCTCACCCCTGGTGCGAGCCAGTATCTACAGTTCCTTCCTACCCAAAATGCTGGAGTAACTCAACGGGTCAGGCAGCATCTCTGGAGCACAGGAATGGGTGATGTTTTTCGGGTTGGAACCCTTCTTCAGGCTGAAAGATGGAGGTGGGCGGGAGCTGGAGGTGAGAAAAGGCCAGAACATACGAGGGCCAGCGACAGATGACCTCAGGAAGGGTAGAGTCTATACTGGCCCATTGTTGGCTGGGGAAAATGTATTAGGTATATTCTATGTCGCTCTTCCATATTCCACGTCGCTCTTCCAGGGAGATGCTAACTGCATTTCCGTTGTCTCTGTACTGTACACTGCACAATGCCAATAACATTTGAATCTGAATCTGAATATTGAGAGGGATACAAGGATATGAACAGTGGAACTGGTAGGATGACTAAGGGTGGGGGAAGGGAAGTGGAAATGCAGGAGTTACTGGGAAAGTACTTGCAATTTAGAACAGCACGTTAGAGAACTACTGCCTTACAGACCTGATCACGGGTGCTGTCTATACGGAGTTTGCACGTTCTCCCACTGTGATTCGCGTGGGTTTTCTTCGACATCTCCGGTTTCCACCCACTCCACAAAGTCATACAGGTTTTAGGTTAATTGGCTTGGTACAAATGTAAAATTGTCCCTCGAATAGTGTTAGAATGTGGGAATTGCTGGTCGCTGCAGACTCAATGGGGATACTAGAGTCCCCGATTGGAGGTTTAAGGTGAGGGGGGGGGGAAGATTCAATAGGGATCCGAAGGGTAACTTTTTCGCACAAAGGGTGGTGGGTGTATGGAACGAGCTGCCAGAGGAGGCAGTTGAAGCAGGGACTATCGATAAGTTTAGGAAACAATTAGTATATATATACACCTCAGTCTAAAGCAAGGTCTCGACCCGGAACATCACCTATTCCTTCTCTCCAGAGATGCTGCCTGTCCCACTGAGTTACTCCAGCTTTTAGTGTCTTCTTCTTCTTTCGTGTGGCGTGCACAGCCTAAAGTTGTTGGACAACTTGTTCTATTTGATCTTCCGTTTGTGCACGTCGAGTTGATTGCATTAGTTGAAACAGGGCGGACCACGTGAAGGTTGCAATCTTCCACCCCAGCTTTTAGTGTCTATCTTTGGTTTAAACCAGCATCTGCAGTTCCTTCCTAGACATATACCTGGATAGGACAGGTATAGGGGGATATGGACCAAACGCAGCCAGGCGGGACTAGTGTAGATGGGGCATGTTGGTCAGCTTGGGCAAGTTGGGTTGAAAGGCCTATTTCATGTTCTATGCCTCAATGACTCTCCATCAATGACCTCCATCAATGACCTCCCCTGACCCTTCCTCCATACTCTACCCAATAAACAATTCTCTCCCCCCCGAATGTATGAAAACACACAAAATAGTTTGCTCCAGTGAAGGTGCTATCATGTTACAACGATGGAAGTATTCTGCATCAATTTTGATTTTGCATTTGACAAGGTTCCGCAAGGCTTGCTGCTCTGGAAGGTGAGTTCGTACGGGATCCTGGAAGACCAGAGGACATAGGGTTAAGGTGAAGTTGAAAAGATTTAACAGGAACCTGAGGGGTAACTTTTTCACACAAAGGGCGGTGGGTGTATGGGACGAGCTGCCAGAGGAGGTGGTTGAGGCTTAGACTATCCCAACATTTAAGAAACGGTTAGACAGGTGCATGGATAGGGCTGGTTTGGAGGGATATGGACCAAATGCTGGCATGATGGACAAGTGTAGTTGGGACATTGAACATTGAATTCTCACCCTTGCTGTTTCCTCCCCTTCCTACCTCACCCCTCGGGCTCCTCCTCCTCCTTTTTCCTTTCTTCTCCCCGCCTCCCCCCACCCCCTATCTGTCTGAAGAGGGGTTTTGGCCCGAAACGTTGCCCATCTCCTTCGCTCCATAGATGCTGCTGCACCCGTTGAGTTTCTCCAGCATTTTTGTGTACCTCCTAGGTGGGACATTGTTGGCCGGTGTGGGCACGTTGGGCCGAAGGGCCTGTTTCCACACTGTAACTCTCTATGACTCTATGACCTAGCTGACTGGATGGAGAATTGGATTCATGGAAGGAAGCGGAGGATGATGGTGTTTTAGAGATACAGCGCGGAAACAGGCCCTTCGGCCCACCGAGTCTGCACTAGCCAGCGATCCCTGCACCGTAACACGATCCTACACACACTAGGGACAATTTACACATACGCCAATTAACCTACATGCCTGTATGTCTATGGAACAGAAGATTTCAGAGAAAACCCACGCGGTCACGGGGAGAACGTACAAACTCCGTACAGACGGCACCAGTATCCAGGTCTCCAGCACTGCAAGCACCATAAGGCAACAAATCTACCGCTGCACCACCGTGGCTGCCCTGGAAGTGGAATAGTGGAAGGTTGTTTTTTAGGCAAGTGGGCTGAGGAGTGGTTAATGGAGTTTAATGCAGATAAGCTGTGAAGTGTCGCATTTTGGGAAGTCAAACCAGGACAAGGACCTACACAGTGAATGAATGGCAGGGCCCTAGAGAGTATTCTAGAGCAGAGCGATCCAGGAATGCAAGTACATGCTTCTTTGAATATGGCGTCACAGATAGACTGAATGGTACAATGGCCTTCATCGGTCGGGGTGTGGAATGGAAACGTTGGTGTGTTGTAGTTATACAAGATGTTTTTGAGGCCACATTTGGAGGAGTGTGCTCAGTTTTGGCCACCCTGCTAAAGGAAGGAGGGTGTTAAGCTGGAAAGAGTGCAGAGAAGATTTACGAGATGTTGCCAGGCCATGAGGGCCTGAGCTATAGGGAGAGGTGAGAAAGAGCTGGGGCTGTATTCCTTGGAGCGCAGGATACTGAGGGGTGACCTTGTAGAGGTGTATAAAATCATGAGCGAATTCCCAGCTAATCCCATTTGCTAGCGTTTGGCCCATACACCTCTAAACATTTCCTATCCATGTACCTGTGTTTTAAATGCTGTTAGAAACATAGAAACATAGAAATTAGGTGCAGGAGTAGGCCATTCGGCCCTTCGAGCCTGCACCACCATTCAATATGATCATGGTTGATCATCCAACTCAGTATCCTGTACCTGCCTTCTCTCCATACCCCCTGATCCCCTTAGCCACAAGGGCCACATCTAACTCCCTCTTAAATATAGCCAATGAACTGGCCTCAACTACCCTCTGTGACAGAGAGTTCCAGAGATTCACCACTCTCTGTGTGAAAAAAGTTCTTCTCATCTCGGTTTTAAAGGATTTCCCCCTTATCCTTAAGCTGTGACCTCTTGTCCTGGACTTCCCTAACATCGGGAACAATCTTCTTGCATCTAGCCTGTCCAACCCCTTAAGAATTTTGTAAGTTTCTATAAGATCCCCTCTCAATCTCCTAAATTCTAGAGAGTATAAACCAAATCTATCCAGTTTTTCTTCATAAGACAGTCCTGACATCCCAGGAATCAGTCTGGTGAACCGTCTCTGCACTCCCTCTATGGCAATAATGTCCTTCCTCAGATTTGGAGACCAAAACTGGACGCAATACTCCAGGTGTGGTCTCACCAAGACCCTGTACAACTGCAGTAGAACCTCCCTGCTCCTATACTCAAATCCTTATAGTTATCCTCGACTACCTCCTCTGGCAGCTCATTCCATACACCACCTCTTGAGTGAAACATTTGCCCCTCAGGTTCCTATTAAACGTTACGATATTTTCCAGCCTTGGCATTTGTTTGACAACAAACCAATAGCACTGAGGATGAAATGCTTCATAATTTCAAAAACCTCTTCTTGCGACATTGAATGTAGTTTAGTTCATTGCCACGTGTACCGAGGTACAGTGATAAGCCTTTGTAGCGTGCTAACCAGTCAGCGGAAAGACTACACCCGATTACAATCCAGCCATCCACAGTGGACAGAAACACGATAAAGAGTATAACGTGTGGAACTTTTAGTGCAAGATAAAGCCCAGTAAAGTCCGAGCAAAGATATTTCAAGCGTCTCCAATGAGGTAGATAATAGCTCCGGCCCGCTCTCTAGTTGTTGGTAGGATGGTTCAGTTGCCTGATAACAGCTGGGAAGAAACTGTCCCTGAATCTGGAGGTGTGCGTTTTCATGTGTGGAGTAGAATTAGGCCATTCAGCCCATTCAATCATGGCTGATCTATCTCTCCCTCCTAACCCCATTCTCCTTCCTTCTCCCCATAACCTCTGACACCCGTACTAATCCAGATTCTATCTATCTCTGCCTAAAATATATCCACTGACTTTGCCTACACAGCCTTCCGTGGCGAAGAATTCCACAGATTCACCACTAAAGAAATTCCTCCTCATCTCCTTCCTAAAATAACGTCCTTTAATTCTGAGGCTACGACCTGTAGTCCTAGACTCTCCCACTAGTGGAAACATGCTCTCCATAACCGCTCTGTCCAAGCATTTTGTTATTCTGTACAATTCAATGAGGTCCCCCCTCATTCTTCAAAACTCCAGCGAGTACAGGCCCAGTGCCGTCAAACGCTCATCATATGTTAACCTACTAATTCCTGGGATCATTCTTGTGTTGACACTTCTATACCTTTTGCCTGATGGGAGAGGGGAAAAGAGGGGGTGGTCAGGGTGCGGCTCTCAAGCTGTTGGCAGGACGTTGAGGAGGACTCAACGTGAATGGGAAACACCTCCGAGGAGAGCCAAGTATTTGAGGCTCAAACTAGCTTGGCAGCGAGTGGGTTACAACATTAATACAGCATCTATAATCCAAACCATGCTGTTGCATTGGCTCAAGGTAAGGAAACATGAGACTCAAGTGGGTTTTTGTGAAGGTCGAAAATTTATATCCATCACTCCAGTGCTTGTATTTTTTTCAGATCTGGAGTAGCAACCAGCAGAATTATTTACAAACCGTGGGCTGCCAATACCCAGTCTCGGCAGCATGTCAGAGACTTAAAAACCAGGCCGCCCTCTACACGTCAATGTTTCTGGATGTTTATTTTTTCGTTAATTTTATTAACTTCCCCCTTCTGTGGAAGGTTTTAGTTCCAGGACACCAAGCTTCAGAACGAGGGCAGCCCAGTGACACAGCGGTAGATTCGCTGCCTTGCAATGCAGGAGACCCGGGTTTGATCCTGACTACGGGTGCTGTCTGTGTGGAGCTTGCACGTTCTACCCGTGACCGCCTGGGTTTTCTTCGGGTGCTCCCGGTTTCCTCCCACACTCCAAAGACACGCAGGTTTGTAGGTTAAATGGCTTCGGTAAAATTGTAAATTGTCCCCAGTGTGTGTCGGATAGTGTCAGTGTATGGGGTGATCGCTGGTCGGCGTGGACTCGATGGGCCGAAGGGCCTGTCTCTGCCTTGTATCTCTAAGGATTGAAGGCAGTCAATCTAAGGTTATACCGAATAGGAGTACAATCAGGCCATCCCGCCCTGGAGTAACTCAGCGGGACGGGCAGCATCTCTGGAGAGAAGGAATGGGTGACATTTCGGGACGAGACCCTTCTTGAGACTGGTCATGGCAGATCCATCTCCCTCCTAACCCCATTCACCTGCCTTCTCCCCACAACCTCTGACACCCGTGCTAATCAAGAAACTTGTAGGTGGATTTGCCTTTTACCGACAGGTTCAGTTGCAACGTAGGAGCACTGGAGTGATCTGCTGAGCCCTCTCTGAAGATACATACACTTATCCATCACCTGCATTAAAAGGTAATCACAGAGAAGTCTCGGGATACAGTTGCGGAGCCGAAAGCCCTTGTCTCCACACATCGTGCCGCATTTACTTGTTCAAATTCAGTACATGTCCTGATAGAAAATCCTCCACGTAACCCTTGGAAACGACAACATCTCCAATCTCATTTAAATTATAATTGATAATGGTTTCATTCTACACTCTGAGTATTAAACATCTGTATCTGAACATGTTTTTCATCACTTTGGATTTAGGAGGATCTCCGCGCGATAAGTCTGTAACGATAAATATCTCGGGGAGTGTGAGGAGAGAAAGGCAGAGGATAGAAGCCGTGGCTTTAAACTGGTGACAGTGTGCAAAGGATTATTATTTTCCTGGTGCATCTCCTCTGCTCATTTTCTTAACAGAGATGTCAATCCCTTTCACAATATATAAATTAATGTCGAATAGACGATAGGTGCAGGAGTAGGCCATTCGGTCCTTCGAGCCAGCACCGCTGTAAGGGGTATAGCTTGGACCCAATAGCAGCACAGAGTAGTAACACAGGAATGGGTACACCGTACTCACACAGAGGCTCAGGATTGAGCGAGGGTTCCGAAGAGGGGCAGGCAGGAGACGCAGTCGGGGTAGCGGAAGGTCTGGTAACCAGGAGATCCAACACACGATGCAAACAAACCAGCGAGGGACAGACGAAAGGACGGAATGGTCAGGGGCAGGCAGGTTCGAATCCGTGTAGGCAGTCGGGAAATCGCTGGAGAGTCTTGCATGAATGCTGAGAACAATCTGGCACTGTGTGAACGGTGAGGAGAGTCTATATACCGGGTTAATTGGTGATCAGAGGCAACTGAGTGCAACAGGTGAGGAGAGTTGGGCTGATGAGAGGGGAGTGGCAGGCGAGGAGAAGGAGGGACCAGTGGAAAAGTACTGGGAGGTGAAGTGGATGAGAATGAGGAGAGGGCAGGCTGTGACAACCACCATTCAATGTGATCATGGCTGATTATCCCCAATCAGTACCCCGTTCCTGCCTTCTCCCCATATCCTCTGACTCCGCTACCTTTAAGAGCCCTAGCTAGCTCTCTCTTGAAAGCATCCAGAGAACCTGCCTCCACCACCCTCTGAGGCAGAGAATTCCACAGACTCACCACTCTCTGTGAGAAAAAGTGTTTCCTCGTCTCCATTCTACAGGTTTATAGGTTAATTGCCTTGGTGTAAATGTAAATTGTCCCTGGTGTGTGTAGGATAGTGTTATTGTGCGGGGATGGCTGGTTGGTCTGGACTCGGTGCGCCGAAGGGCCTGTTTCTGCACTGTCTCTCCACACAAAACTAGACTACAGTCATGACGTCTGCAGCTTACTTGGTTCCAGTGTGGAATGTACATCACTAAAAAATAAGCCTTTGAACCGGAGAAGAATTAAAACTAGTGGGTTTTATTGATGGGTCTGAATATGAAATATGTTTCTCTGCTTCTCTCTTCACAGATGCTGCTGGAGTAGTTGAGGAATTTCTATTCCTGTTTTGGATTCGTAGCATCTGCGGTATTTTGCTTTTCCTTGTCTCCCGTTTTTTAATTTGTTGTTTACTAATCAGGATATCCTTAGCATGTCTTGTTCAACACAAAGAAGGAAAGCAGAGTAATCATTGCCTGAAGGGCGGGAGGTGGCAGGAGGTGGGGGAGGTGGGGGTGATTCGGTAAATTCAACTGGGGACTGGATGCGTGTCCCAATGGCTAAAGCGCACAATCTCGGCTAGTCTGACTGAAGTCTGCGACTGGCTTACATGTCACAATTCTTACACCTTTACAGTTTAAACAGGTGCTTGCAGCTAATTGAATGGCACTTGACGAAAATAAAGGTTTGGCGAACACTTAACAACACATTTTTATTGATTTAAATTAGGCTTGTTTTAAAAGGAGACGATTAATGATGTTTCACCTGGTTTCAATGCTCCCCTTAAGTGAGACTCGTCTTGGATGCACCATGTCCCTGACTCCAATACAATGTATTGAGATGTCCCAGATTGTAACCAGGATATCGTTAATGTTAGAATCTAAATATTGCACTCTAGGCTTTTTTTTAGTTTTGTTTTTATTAGTTTATAAACAATAGACAATGTGGAGGAGTGGGCCATTCGGCCCTTCGAGCCAGCGCCGCCATTCAATGTAATCATGGCTGATCATCCCCAATCAGTGACCCGTTCCTGCCTTCCATATCCCCTGATTCCACTATCTTTAAGAGCTCTATCTAGCTCTCTCTTGAAAGTATCCAGAGAACCGGCTTCCACCGCCTTCTGAGGCAGAGAATTCCACAGACTCACAACTCTCTGTTGGAGATACAGCGCAGAAATAGGCCCTTCGGCCCACCGAGTCCGCACCGACCAGCGATGCCCCGCACATTAACACTATCCTACACACACTAGGGACAAGTTTACATCTATACCAAGCCAATTAACCTACAAATCTCTACGTCTTTGGAGTGTGGGAGGAAACCGAAGACCTCGGAGAAAACCCACGCAGGTCACAGGGAGAATGTACAAACTCCTTACTGACAGCACCCGTAGTCAGGGTCGAACCCGGGTCTCTCGCGCTCTAAGGCAGTAACTCTACCGCTGCGCCACCGTGCCATGTCTTTGTGTTTTCTGGGGTGCCGTGGGACTGAGAGATGGAATCCATAAATTTAGTTTAGTTCATTGTCACGTAAGGTGAAAAGTTGCCTGTTTCCATTGCTGCATCTTATCGAGATGCATCACAGCTTGGTTTGGGAACAGTTCCATTCAAGACCGCAAGAAATGACAGACAATTGTGGACATGGCCCAGACTATCACACAAACCAGCCACGTCCTACTGAGTTACTCTGAGTTTATGTCTATCCCTGTTCCATTGACTCAATTTACACCTCATGCTGCCTTGGCAAGACCAGGGTGCGAATCAAGGATGAGTCTTCTCCCCTTCTCCCATGAGGCAAAAGGTACAGATGTGTGAAAACACACACCTCCGGATTCAGGGACAGTTTCTTCCCAGCTGTTACCAGGCAACTGAACCATCCTACCACAACCAGCGAGCAGTCTTGAGCTACTAGCTGTCTCACTGGAGACCCTCAGACTATCTTTGATCGGACTTTACTGGCTTTATCCTGCACTAAACGTTATTCCCTTTATCATGTATCTATGCACTGTGGATGGCTAGATTTTTAATCATGCACTGTCTTCCCAGGGACTGGTTGGCACGCAACAAAAGCTTTTCACTGTACCTCGGTACATGTGGCAATAAACTAATCTCAACTAAACTAAATCAAACTAAACTAATCTTAATTAAACTAAACTAATCTCAACTAAATAAATCAAACTAAACTCAACTAAATTAGAATGGAACTAACTGGTTGCAGACAAATATGTTTTTTGTAAAGATGGTATGCCTATAGTAACAACTCCATTGTTTCTCTACAGCAGTTGAGTAGCCTCTTAAATAAGATTGAGTACCAGATAGATTTTGGATTGTATTAGGAAGTGGCTGGAATCCAACAGAAACCAATGAGGTTACCTGTTGCCATCCATTACAGTGCAGGAGAATATATTTTGAGGCCAATCTCCGGATATTGCAGGAGTAAGGCAATGGCTCATCGCTACTTGCCTTGACAGCTAAATTATTCGTGTTAGCATTGGTCATACTGTGGCTCAGTTCGCAGCAGTAATGTCTCGGAATTGGACCCTCTGAACTCAGGTCTCACTCCAGAGGCGTGAACGCGGTAATCGTGGCTGATTCCCCACTGTCGCCCTGTCAGCTCTGCTGTCCTTTGAAAGAAACACTAAACCAGGTGGACATAAAAGATCTCTGGGCAGTGTTTCAAAGAAGAGCAGGAGAGTTACTCGCATGAACGTTAAGGCAATATTTAATTCCCAGTCAACGTGGGTTGAACGGGTTTGATCATTAATACATTGGCATGCACACATTGGACATGGCAGTTCCCGCAAGGTAATCATGCTTTACAGTATTTAGTTGACCATAAAGAGTATTGGAATGCTCCAAAGGTGCACAATACAATTCTTCCTTACTTTGCAGCACCAGCAATGACTGATCAATATTCCTCTGCATAGGATAGGGCTTGATTAATACACAGGATGACAGAAACATAGAAAATAGGTGCAGGAGTAGGCCCTTCGGCCCCTTTGAGCCAGCACTGCCATTCAATATGATCACGGCTGATAATCCAAAATCAGTACCCCGTTCCTGCTTACTCCCCATATCCCCTGATCCCGTCAGTCCTAAGAGCAATATCAAACTCCCTTTTCAATATGTAGTCATACCTCAGAAATAGGCCCTTTGGCCCAACTTGCTCATGTTGACCAAGATGCCCCATCTACACTACAAATAGGCCCTTCAGTCCCACCTGCTGGCATTTTGCCCATATCCCTCAAAACCTTTCTTATCCATGTACCCGTCCAAATATATTACCTGCCTCTACAACGTCCTCTGGCAGCTGGTTCCATATACCCACCACCCTCTGTTTCAAAATGTTGCCTCTTAAGTTCATTTTAAACTTTTTCTCTCCCCTTAAACCTATATCCTCCGGATCTCAATTCTCTTACTCTGTGTACATGACTCTATGCATTCACCCTATCTATACCCCTCATGATCTTATACACTCCAAAAAAAGATCGCCCCTCTTCTTCCTGCACTCCCCGGAATAGAGTCCTAGCCTGCCCAACCTCTCCCTGTAGCCCATATAACCATATAACCACGTAACAATTACAGCACGGAAACAGGCCATCTCGGCCCTACAAGTCCGTGCCAAACAACTTTTTTCCCTTAGTCCCACCTGCCTACACCCATACCATAACCCTCCATTCCCTTCTCATTCATATGCCTATCCAATTTATTTTTAAATGATACCAACGAACCTGCCTCCACCACTTCCACTGGAAGCTCATTCCACACCGCTACCACTCTCTGAGTAAAGAAGTTGCCCCTCATGTTACCCCTATTCTCAAAGGGAAAAGCTGGTCCACATCAACTCTGTCTATCCCTCTCATCATTTTAAAGACCTCTATCAAGTCCCCCCTTAACCTTTTGCGCTCCAGGCCCTCAAGTCCTGGCAACATCCACGTAAATCTTCTCTGCACTCTTTCCAGCTTAACAACATCCTTCCAGTAGCAAGGGGTGACCAAAAACTGAACACATCACCTCAAATGCGGCCTCACCAATGTCTTGTACAACTGTTAATAAACCAGTTGAATCTCCAAGAAGCATCTCCGAGGCTTTTACGCTATCTGATCAAGTCAATTAGCAACCTCTCAGAACAGATGGCTTACTGGTTCAGTATCACAGTCGCTAAGCCACGTGAGACACAAAAAGATGGAGTAACTCAGCGGGACGGGCAGCATCTCTGGAGAGAAGGAATGGGTGACGTTTCGGGTCGAGACCCTTCTTCAAACGCTAAAGTCACATTCTGAAACAAAAGGAGACGTGGGAATAGATGAAAGAGCGGTGGCAAACCCACTGTAAACGACCAAGAAATGTATCAAGGAAATTTGTATAATACATAGATATTATGTATTATTTGAATAATACATAGGTGTTATGTATTATGTATAATACATATAATACATAGGTGATATATATTTTGCGGGGATTTACAAAAAGCACATATGCTGTACCCCTGTCCCACTTAGGAAACCTGAACGGAAACCTCTGGAGACTTTGTGCCCCACCCAAGGATTCTGTGCGGTTCCCGGAGGTTGCAGGTGGTTGCCGGAGGTTGCAGGTAGTGGAAGCAGGTAGGAAGACTGACAAAAACCTCCGGGAACCGCATGGAAACTTTGGGTGGGGCGCAAAGTCTCCAGAGGTTTCCGTTCAGTGGGACAGGGGCATAAATAATTATGGTTTTGCTTGCAAACAACACATTGAGCCATATAGCACGGGAGCAGGCCCTCCACCAAGATGCCCCATCTACGCTAATCCCACTTGCCCACCATTGGCCCATATCCCTCGAAGCATTTTCCTATCCACGTACGTTACCTATCTGTGTAACGTTCCTATCCATGTACCTTTCCAAATGTCTTTTAAATGTTGTTATGGTACCAAAATAAATGTAGCTAATAAAAACTCTGTGCTAATACAGAGATAGGGGCAGCTCCCAGAGACCTGGGTTCAATCCTGACAACGGGTGCTTGTCTGTACGGAGGTTGGACGTTCGCTCTGTGACTCACTGAGATCTTCGGTTTCCTCCCACACTCAAAAAGACGTACAGGTTTGTAGGTTAATTGGCTTGGGTAAAAAAATTTAATTATCTCTAGTGTGTAGGATGGCGTTAACGTATGGGGTGATCGCTGGACAGCGCTGGCTTGGTGGGCCGAAGGGTCTGTTTCCACACTGTATCTCTAAACTAAAGTAAAGATAGATTAACAGAAAGATAAAATAAAAACTCCAGGCACTCATGCCTCTCTGAGTATAGACCTGCCCCACCCATCTCCTACAAAATGTTGTCCCTCTCCCCTGAAATCTCGGCCCCCCTACTATTTGATATTTCCACCCTGAGAAAGAGATTCTGACTGTCATAAAGTCATAAGTGATAGGAACAGAATTAGGCCATTCAGCCCATCAAGTCTACTCTGCCATTCAATCATGGCTGATCTATCTCTCCCTCCTAACCCCTGCCTTCTCCCCATAACCCCTAACACCCGTACTAATCACGAATCTATCTATCTCTGCCTTAAATATATCCACTGACTTTGCCTCTGTGGCAAAGAATTCCACAGATTCACCACCCTCTGACTAAAGAAATTCCTCCTCATCCTCTTCCTATCTAGGACCACTAGTCCTAGACTCTCCCACCAGTGGAAACATCCTCTCCACACCCACTCTATCCAAGCCTTTCACTATTCGGTAACTTTCAATGAGGGGACCCCTCATCCTTCTAAACCCCAGCGAGTATAGGCCCAGTGCCGTCAAACGTTCGTCATATGTTAGCCCACTCATTCATGGGATCATTCTCGTAAACCTACTCCAGAGCCAGCACATCGTTCCTCAGATATGGTGCCCAAAATTGCTCAAAATGCGCCAAATGTGGCCTGACCAGCGCCTTATAGAGATTCAGACTTTCTTCCCAATCTATGCCTCGCATAATGTTATACGCATCCATCAGGTGCCTGACTGACCTGCTGAGGTACTCCGGCACTTTGTGTTTTGCTCAGAGTACCAGCACATGCAGTTCCTTGTGTCTCTGCATTTTACTGCCCATTGCTAACATTTATAGAGAGGTCTAAGAGAGTTCTGTCTAGGTGCCTTCACGAAGATTGAGGGGGGATCTTATTGAAACTTACAAAATTCTTAAGAGGTTGGACAGGCTAGATGCAGGAAGATTGTTCCCGATGTTGGGGAAGTCCAGAACAAGGGGTCACAGTTTAAGGATAAGGGGGAAGTCTTTCAGGACGGAGATGAGAAAAACATTTTTCACACAGTGGTGAATCTGCGGAATTCTCTGCCACAGAAGGTAGTTGAGGCCAGTTCATTGGCTATATTTAAGAGGGAGTTAGATGTGGCCCTCGTGGCTAAAGGGATCAGGGGGTATGAAGAGAAGGCAGGTACGGGATACTGAGTTGGATGATCAGCCATGAACATATTGACTGGCGGTGCAGGCTCGAAGGGCCGAATGGCCTACTCCTGCACCTATTTTCTATGTTTCTATGTTTCTAATGTAGATGTCTGGACTGGTGGTCAGGAGATACCTGTTTACACTCCACCATAGCAACTGTGGGAATTGTATGCTTTGAGCTAAAGATAAAATCTGGAATGAAATGTGCATTAAGGCACCTTTTTGGAATTACACACACAAGGCTCTCTATTGCCCGTTAGGGAAAGGCAAAATAAATCAGAAAAGGCTGGAGTTAATCAGCAGGTCAGGCAGCATCTCTGGAGAGAGAGCGCTTCAGATCAATGACCTTGCATCAGATATTTACCATCCTTGTTCAGACTGGGTTCAAGCCTCACAACATTAAATGTAGTTCAGATTAGAGATACAACATGGAAACAAGGGCGGCACGGTGGCGCAATGGTAGAGTTTCTGCCTTACAGCGCCAGAGACCTGGGTTTGATCCTGACTACAGATCCTGCTGTCTATACTGAGTTTGGACATTCTCTCTGGGACAGCGTGGGTTTTCTCCGGATGCTCTGGGTTCCTCCCACACCCCAAAGACGTGCAGGTTCGTAGGTTAATTGGCTTCAGTAAAATTGTAAATTGTCCCCAGTGTGTAGGTTAGTGCTAGTGCACGGGGCGATTGCTGGTTAGCACAGACCCAGTGGGCCAAAGGGCCTGTTTCCTCGCTGTTACTCTAAAGTCTAAAGGTAAAGTAAAAGTCTAAACAGGCCCTTCGGTCCATCATGTCCATGCTGACTGTCGGTCTCCATTTCACATTAGTTCGAGGTAACCTATCCCACTTTCTCATCAATTCCCTACATTTTAGGGGCAATTTCACAAAAGGCCAATTAACCTGCAAACCCGCGCATCTCTCGGGATGTGGGAGGAAAGCGAGGCACCCGAAGGCAACCCACGCGGTCACAGAGAGAACGTGCAAACTCCGCACAAGCAGCACCTGAGGTCAGGATCGAAACTGGATCTCTGGCGCTGTGCCAGCTGTGCCTATTGAAGGGTTTCGGCCCAAAACGTTGCCTATTTCCTTCGCTCCATAGATGCTGCCGTACCCGCTGAGTTTCTCCAGCACTTTTGTCTACCTTTGATCCATATCTGCTCCCTAAATCGCCACGGTTCAGGAGCAGTCACTGTGGTAACTGCTGGGTTTTCCAGCAACATTCCCTGGATGAAAATCGATGTATTTAACAAGCGGGACAACATAGAACTGGTGTGAACGGGTGATCAGTGGTCAGTGTGGATCTGGTGGGCCAAAGAACCAGTTGCATCCACCATGTGCATCACTAAACCTAAACTAAATCTAAACTAATGATCCCACGTTGACAAGTCCCACATTTCCAGGAAAGCAGAAAGCTGGCATGAGTGAGGTGTAATAATCTTACTGTGGTACAACGCCAGTGTTTTGATGTGCAGTCAATACTTACGTGGATTGCCCTTGTGGACTTGGTGGGCTGAAGGGCACGTTTCCATGCGGTATTTCTCTCAATCAAGATCCTGTGGGAGTGGGGCAAAGGTGCTCTCATAATAAAACTCTCCTCCTCAGATTAGGGCCTAGGGAATGCCTCGGCCAGGGGAAGGCATTTTAACATATTTCCTGCATCTAGCCCAAACTCTTAATAATATTGAAACGTATAAGATTGTTAAGGGTTTGGACACATTAGAGGCATCAAACATGTCCCGATGTTGGGGGAGTCCAGAACCAAGGGCCACAGTTTAAGAATAAGGAGTAAGCCATTTAGAACGGAGACGAGGAAACACTTTTTCTCACAGAGAGTTGTGAGTCTGTGGAATTCTCTGCCTCAGAAGGCGGTGGAGGCCGGTTCTCTGGATACTTTCAAGACTGAGCTAGATAGGGCTCTTAAAAATAGCGGAGTCAGGGGATATGGGGAGAAGGCAGGAACGGGGTACTGATTGGGGATGATCAGCCATGATCACATTGAATGGCGGTGTTGGCTCGAAGGGCCGAATGGCCTACTCCTGCACCTATTGTCTATTGTTCCAAATGCAGGTCGGAACTGCAGATGCTGGTTTACACCGAAGAAAGACACAAAATGCTGGAGTAACTCCGCGGGACAGTAAACATCTCTGGAGAAAAGGAATGGGTGAAGTTTCAGGTCGAGACCCTTCTTCAAACTGTCCGAAGTGGGAGGAGAGAGAGAGGGGGGGGAGGAGAGGGGGAGGGAGGATGAGATGGGAAGGGGAGTAGGGAAGGGTAGAGGGGAAGGGGAAGGAGGGAAGAGGAGAAGAACTGATGGTGAGAAAAGACCAGGGTCTGATTTGACCTGGTCTTTTTTTCACCTCCATTTCTTACCCATGCCCTCCCCTCCCCTCTTTCTGTCTGAAGAAGAGTCTCGTCACAAAAAGTCAACCATTCCTTCTCTCCAGAGATGCCACCTGCCCCGCTGAGTTACCCCAGCATTTTGTGTCTGCATTTTTTAACCAAGCACGAATGCAATGATGCCAGTTATAACTGAGTTTAGAAAATGAGTTACATCTTAACGATAGCGGAGTCAAGGGATATGGGGAGAAGGCAGGAACAGGGTACTGATTGGGGATGATCAAGTTCAAGTGAGTTTATTGTCATGTGTCCCAGATAGGACAATGAAATTCTTGCTTTGCTTCAGCACACAGAACATAGTAGGCATTGACTACAAAAGCCATGATCACATTGAATGGCGGTGCTGGCTCGAAGGGCCGATTGGCCTACTCCTGCACCTATTGTCTATTGAACTGATGATTGCCTCATCTATGTTATATGATATCCCAACAGCGGACCCAAAACCACCAGCAGCAATGACGAATGAAACGGTAGCTCGTCATGAAATGAAAAATAAAAATCAGTCTTGTCCTGCTTTCTTTTAATCTGTCCTTTGGGAAGGGTGCATCTGAAAATACTAATCCATCTCATCTCTCTCTCTCTATCTCTCTCCCTCTCTCTCTATTTGCTTTTCATTTTCTCTTTCACGTTTTCATCCAGAAAGCCCAACCTTCCTTCACGATATTGAGAAAACTTATTTTTATTTTCTACGATTGGCCACTTTTTGATGGGCGTCACAAGATCAAAACTCAATTTTCAAAGACGGCACTTTCAGCTCATAATGTTGCAATTAGTTTTTCAGTGGAGTTAAGTGTTACAGAGCGGAAACAGGCCCTTCGGCCCTGCAGAGTCCGCACCAACATTAACTATCCTACTGTGGGATAGTAACATTTATTGTACTCTAGGGACATGTTTTACATTTTATACCAAGCCAATTGACCTGAGTCTTTGGAGCGTGGGAGGGAACCGAAGATCTCGGAGAAAACCCAGCGCAGTTTCACGGGGGGGGGGGACACACAAACTCCTGTAGTCAGGATCGAACCCGGGTCCCAGGCACTGTAAGGCAGCAACTCTACCGCTACGCCACCGTGCCACCTTCTCGCTGCGCCACCGTTTCAGTTTACAAATAATATATCAAAAGTCCACAGGTACACAAACATGCTGGAGAAACGCAGCGGGTGCAGCAGCAGCATCTATGGAGCGAAGGGAATAAGGCAACGTCGCCTATCTCCTTTGCTCCATAGATGCTGCTGCAACCGCTGAGTTTCTCCAGCATTTTTGTCTACCTTCGATTTTCCAGCATCTGCAGTTCCTTCATAAACACATCAAAAGTCCACATGCTGGAATGTACTGGAGCGCCCCTGGTCCAGGTGAGCCCAGGTAAACACAGGTGAGCTCCGGGCTGCTGGAGGCCAGCGACCCGACGTCCCTCTCCTCGCCCGACCACCTCTGTGTCCCAGAGCCGACCTTGAAGGCGCTAGAGGCAATGCCCCAGTAGAGGTGACATTCAAAAGACTTTCAGACGGATAGACACAGAATGCTGGAGTAACTCAATGGGTGCTGGCAGAAATGATGTGACTTGTGCTTTGAAGGTTTTAATTGGTTTCCTGGTGAGCGCCGCTGGGCGAGAGGTGGCCCAGATCCCGGCTGAGTTCGGTGGATCTCACAGGCTCCGCTCACTCCTCCCACTGCAATCGGTCCCTGGGCTAGTCTCGGTCAATTCTGTTGGCATTGCTTGCAAAAGCGCGGCTGCGAAGCCTTCATTCCCTTCTGTCTAGACTGCCTCGAACATGCTCCGGAGATTGAGCATGGCAGAATCCATCTGAAATACACACACACACAAACTGTGGCTGACTCCAAACAGTTTTGCACAATGGATTACTAGCTGATCTGTGTGTGTGTTTGTGTGTTTGTGTTTTATTTTAGCGCTGCACAAACCAGAGAGCAATGCTGAACTACTGTCTACCTAGACACAAAATGCTGGAGTAACTCAGCGGGGCAAGCAGCATCTATGGAGGGAAGGAATGGGAGCCCTTCTTCAGGCTGACCCGACCCGTTCCTTCTCTCCAGAGATGCTGCCTGTCCCGCTGAGTTACTCAGGCATTTTGTGTCTACCTTCGATTGAAACCAGCATCTGCAGTTCTTTCCTACTGCTGTCTACCTCTTTGGTGAGCCTCAGACTTTGCTGGCTTCCATAAGTGATAGGAGCAGAATCAGGCCATTCTGACGATCAAGTCTACTCCGCCATTCAATCGTGGCTGATCTACCTCTCCCTTCCAACCCCATTCTCCTGCCTTCTCCCCATAACCTCTGACACCGCAGGTGTACAGGGTCTTGGTGAGACCACACCTGGAGTATTACGTTCAGTTTTGGTCTCCTAATCTGAGGAAGGACATTCTTGCCATGGAGGGAGTACGGAGAAGGTTCACCAGACTGATTCCTGGGATGTCAGGACTTTCATATGAAGAAAGACTGGGGATAGACTCGGCTTGTACTCGCTAGAATTTAGAAGATTGTGGGGAGATCTATAGAAACTACAAAATTCTTAACGGGTTGGACAGGCTAGATGCAGGAAGATTGTTCCCGATGTTGGGGAAGTCCAAAACAAGGGGTCACAGTTTAAGGATAAAGGAGAAATCTTTTAGGACTGAGATGAGAAAAACATTTTTTACACAGAGAGTGGTGAATCTCTGGAATTCTCTGCCACAGTATGTAGTTGAGGCCAGTTCATTGGCTATTTTTAAGAGGGAGTTAGATGTGGCCCTTGTGGCTAAAGGGATCAGGGGGTATGGAGAGAAGGCAGGTACAGGATACTGAGTTGGATGATCAGCCATGATCATATTGAATGGCGGTGCAGGCTCGAAGGGCCGAATGGCCTACTCCTTTCTATGTTTCTAATCAAGCTTTATCTTGCACTCAACATTGTTCCCTTATCCTGTATCCATACACTAGAAATGGCTCGATTGTAATCATGTGTTATCTTTCTGCTGACTGGTTAGCATGCTGCAAAAGCTTTTCACTGTACCCCGGAAGAAAAAACTCAAACTCAACATAGTGAGGTCCACCTTTCCACGTCTGGTTCATGTTTGCACTGTTACTGACTGCATGACTGCACTTCCTGAGGAAACTAAAACAGGCTTCACTCCCCACCAACATCCTCAGGACTTTCTACAGGAGTACGGTGGAGTCTGTACTCACGTACTGCATAAATACGTGGTACTCCACTTGCAACTGCTCGGACAGGAAGGCCCTGCAGAGGGTAGTGAGGGGAGCAGAGAGGATCATTGGCGTCTCCCTACCCTCGGTACAAGAACTGTTCCAGAACCGCTGTCTGAAAAAAGCTCAGAGAATTGCTAAGGACAAACTGCACCCCCTCCACACACACCTGGATCTCCTGCCATCAGGCAAGAGATATCGAAGCATCAAAGCCCGGACTGCAAGACTGCTAAACAGCTTCCTACCACAGGCTGTGAGGCTGCTAAACAGTCACTCTGTACTCACAGTCACTTGATTCTGCAGCTTTGCACTGACATTTTAATAACTGGCACTGGCCACTCAAAATCAGCTGCCCTGGACATTTTTATGATTGGTTTTATTATTGTATTTTAACGTTGTGTTTTACCTGCTTTTAACTATTTATTTATACTGTTCCATCAGGGACTGGATTGTTTTTAGTGTTATTATGTGTGAAACGTTTTAAATTTAATGTGCGATGCTCCGCTATTCCCTGGGAAACGTATTTTCATTTTGCACTGTACAACTGTTGCTTGCAAGATGACAACAAAGGTTGATTGATTGATTGATTGATTGATTACAGAACGAGCTGGGTGGGAATAATTACCAGACAGCTGCCGTTAACATTGGGTGGGGACAACTGTGATGCAAGAACGTTTTCTTTTTTTAGTTTTAGCGATACAGCGTGGAAACAGGCCCTTCAGCCCATGAGTCCACACGGACAAACATTCCCCGCACATTAACACTACCCTACGCACACTAGGAACAATTTACATTTATACAAAACCAATTTACCTACAATCACGCACGCCTGTGGAGTGTGGGAAGAAACCAGGGATAGACAATCGAAAATAGACAATAGGTACAGGAGTAGGCCATTCGGCCCTATTAGCCAGCACTGCCATTCAATGTGATCATGGCTGACCATCCACAATCAGTACCCCGATTCTGCCTTCTCCCATTATCCCTTGACTCCGCTATCTTTAAGAGTTCTATCTAACCCTCTCTTGAAAGCAACAAGATAATTGGCCTCCACTGCCTTCTGAGGCAGAGAATTCCACAGCTTCACAACTCTCTGGGTGAAAAAGTTTTTCCTCATCTCCGTTCTAAATGGCTTGCCCCTTATTCTTAAACTGTGGCCCTGGTTCTGGCTGCTCGTTCATTGGGAACATATTTCCTGCCTCTAGCGTGTCCAATCCCTTAATAATCTTAAACGTTTCAATAAGATCCCCTCACATCCTTCTAAACTCCAGAGTGTACAAGCCCAGTCGCTCCATTCTCTCAACATACGACGGTCCCACCATCCCAGGGATTAACCTTGTGAACCTACGCTGCACTCTCTCAAGAGCAAGAGTGTCCTTCCTCAAATTTGGAGACCAAAACTGCACACAATACTCCAGGTGTGGTCTCACTAGGGCCCTGTACAACTGCAGAAGGACTTCTTTGCTCCTGTACTCAACTCCTCTTGTTATGAAGGCCAACATGCCATTAGCTTTCTTCACTGCCTGCTGAACCTGCATGCTTACTTTCAGTGACTGATGAACAATTACCCACAGATCTCGTTGTACTTCCCCCTTTTCCCAACTTGACAGCATTCAGATAATAATCCTGTTTTTGTCGCCAAAGTAGATAACCACATTTATTCGCATTAAACTGCATCTGCCATGTATCTGCCCACTCACCCAACCTGTCCAAGTCACCCTGCGTCCTCATAGTGTTCTCCTCACAGTGCCACCCAGCTTTGTGTCATCTGCAAATTTGCCAATGTTACTTTTAATCCCTCCATCTAAATCATTAATATATATTAATGTATATTGTAAATAGCTGCGGTCTCGGCACTGAGCCTTGCGGTACCCCACTAGTCACTGACTGCCATTCTGAAAGGGACTCGTTAATCCCCGTTCTTTGTTTCCTGTCTGCCAACCAATTTTCTATCCATGTTAGTACCCACAATACCATGTGCCCTAATTTTGCCCACTAATCTCCTATGTGGGACCTTATCAAAGGCTTTCTGCAAGTGGTTTATACTCTCTAGAATTTAGGAGATTGAGAGGGGATCTTATAGAAACTTACAAAATTCTTAAGGGGTTGGGCAGGCTAGATGCAGGAAGATTGTTCCCGATGTTGGGGAAGTCCAGGACAAGGGGTCACAGCTTAAGGATAAAGGGGAAATCCTTTAAAACTGAGATGAGGAGAACTTTTTCACACAGAGAGTGGTGAATCTCTGGAACTATCTGGGTAGTTGAGGCCAGTTCATTGGCTATATTTAAGAGGGAGTTAGATGTGGCCCTTGTGGCCAAGGTGATCAGAGGGTATGGAGAGAAGGCAGGTACGGGATACTGAGTTGGATGATCAGCCATGATCATATTGAATTGCGGTGCAGTCTCGAAGGGCCGAATGGCCTACTCCTGCACCTATTTCTATGTTTCTATGTTTCCAGGTACACTACATCCACCGCATCTCCCTCGTCCATTTTCCTAGTTACATCGACAAAAATTCCAGAAGATAAGTCAAGGATAATTTCCCCTTCGTAAATCCATGCGGACTTGGACCAATCCTGCTGGTTCGGAGAAAACGCACTCAGGTCACGGGGACAACGTATAAATCTCCGTACGGACAGCCAAGCATAGTTAGGATCTAAACCAGGCCTCCAGCGCTGTAAGGCAGCAACTCTACCGCTGCGCCATCGTGCTGCCCACAGATTGAATGATGCAAATTAAAAAGGCACACAAAAGCAAAAGACAGAAGCCATCAAACCTGTGTCAGTGTAGCTGGACTTCGACTCTGCGCCTCTAAATTTTTTATCATTCCTTCAGCAGTCAGAGAACCAGGTATTGCAGGCCAGCTTTGAGGCGAATAAACTCGCTGAAGGCCACATCCCAGTATCTCATAAGGGATGCAAGTTTTGCCTTCGGGAAACGAAACATCAGTAATGTGCGGTACAGTACCATAAGAGAATGTTACAACATTGATTGGAAGCTGAATTTTTTGGAGCGATATCAGGACACCGTGTAACAGTCAAGAGTGTTTCATTGTCATGTGTCCCAGATAGAACAATGAAATTCTTACTTCCTGCAGCACAACAGAATATATAGAATAACAGAATTACACAGTAAATAATATAATAAACGAGAGAGAAAAAAAGTAGTGTGCATATATATATATATACATATTCACAAGTACACACACACACACACATATATATATATATATATATATATACATATACACACACATACACACAAACCCACATATGCACACATACACACACACACAAAACAGACAATAGTGGTGCAATAATAACAATAATAGTCCATTGTAGTTCCGAGCTTATTTGAGGATGAGGTGTTTAATAGCCTGATGGCTGTAAGGAAGAAGCTGTTCCTGAAACTGGACGTTACAGTTTTCAGGCTCCTGTACCTTCTTCCCGATGGCAGTGGTGAGATGAGTGTGTGGTCAGGATGGTGTGGGTCTCTGATGATGCTGGCTGCCTTTTTGAGGCAGCATCTTTGATAAATACCTTCGATGGTGAGGAGGTCTGAGCCGGTGATGGACTGGGCAGTGTTCACAACTTTTTGCAGTCTTTTTCGCTCCTCGGTGTTCAAATTGCTGAACCAGGACACGATACAACCATCAGTATGCTCTCTACTGTGCACCTGCAGAAGTTCGAGAGAATCCTCTCTGACATACTGAATCTCCGTAATCTTCTCAGGAAGTAGAGGCGTTGATGTGCTTTCATTATAATTGCATCAGTGTGCTGGGTCCAAGAAAGATCTTCGGAAATATGCACGCCCAGGAATTTGAAGTCTTTGACCCCCCTCCACCATCGTCCCGTAGATATAAACAGCATCGTGTGTCCTCATCCTTCCTCTTGCAGAATCCACAATCAGTTCATTGATTTTACTGATATTGAGAGCCAGGTTGTTGTGCTGGCACCATTTGATCAATGGGTCGATCTCACTTCTATACTCTGACTCATCACCATCTGTAATTCGTCCAACAACGGTGGTTGAACAGTCCAACCGTATTTGGGGATATTCAATATTTTCTTCACAAATCCCCTTGTGAAAGTGAAAACCACGGCTTATAGTGAAGATAGACACAAAGTGCTGGAGTAACTCAACGGGTCAGGCAGCATCTCTGGAGATAAAAGGGTAGGTGACATTTCGGGACAGGACCCTTCTTCAGAATGAAAGTCGAGAGGAGGGAACTGGAGGTAATAAACGTTACTCCAGCACTTTGTGTCCATCTTGGGTATAAAGTAGCACATGCAGTTCCTTTCTACATGATTTTATAATGTGACCACCATCAAGGAAAGAAAACCTAAATATACAGTACAGTTTAGTCCATTGTCACGTGTACCGTGGTACAGTGAAAAGCCATTCGGCCCTTCGAACCAGCACCGCCATTCAATGTGATCACGGCTGATCATCCACAATCAGTACCCCGTTCCTGCCTTATTCCCATATCCCTTGATTCCACTAGCCCTAAGAGCTCTATCTAGTCTAACTTTTGTTGCGTGCTATCCAGTCAGCGGAAAGACAATACATGATTACAATCGAGCCATTTACAGTGTATAGATACATGATAAGGGAATAACATTTAGTGCATGGTAAAGCCAGCAAAGTCCGATCTAGGATAGTCCAAGTGTCACCAATGAGGCAGATAGTAGTTCAGCACTGAAGAATATATTAGTGGATAAACACAAGGTGTCTCTGAAAGCAGCTTTGAACAACAAGTTATTGGGGGTGAGGCACCCATCACTCTCTCTGTGTAAAGAATCTTGCCCCACACATTTGCTATTGCCCGAAACATCTTGTGCCACGAGCTGGCAAAGGAGGTAGTTGATGCAGGTACTGTGGCAATGTTCAAGAAACATTTAGACAGGTACGTGGATAAGACAGGTTTAGAGGGATATGGGCCAAACGCAGGCAGGTGGGACTAGCGTAGATGGGGCATGTTGGTCGGTGTGGGCAAGTTGGGCCGAAGGGCCTGTTTCCACACTGTATGACTCAATGACTCATAGTTGTACAGCAATGGAAACAGACCCTTCAGCCCAACCTGCCCATGCCGACCAAGATTCCCCCATCTACACTAGTCCCACCTGCTCGGGTATGGCCTTTATCCCGCTAAACCTTTCCTATCCATGCACAAGTCTTAAATGTTGTTATAGTACCTGCTTCCGGGTGCGTCTGCAATGGCTGCCTCACCAACAATCTGTCTCGCCCTTTCCTTTTTTGTTGTTTTTTAGTATGTGTTAAATGTCTGTTTTAGTGTTCCTTAGCTTGTTTTATCTGGGGAGTGGGGGGGGGGTGGGGGAGGAAACTTTTTTAAATCTCTTACCTCGACGGAGATGCGATTTTTTTTCCCCGCAGTGTATCTCTGCCGCACTGTGGCCTAACATCGTGTAGTTGGCGGCCTCTCCTGGAGATCCACTTCGGGAGCTCTAACCGCGGGTGCCTGCACGACTTGACATGGTGAAGCAGGTGGTCCCTGTCGGGGATCGGCCTTGGAGCTCCAACCGTGTGAGCCTGTGTACTTTAACATCGTGGAGCTCGCGGTCCCTGGTTAGAGACCGACTTCGGGAGCTCCAAGCCCCAGGAACTTCGACTGCCCTGATGCCGGAACTGTGACTGCGCCAACGCAGGAGCGTCGATCGCACCGACTGCAGATGGTTCAACTGCCTCGACCACGGCACAATAAAGAGGAAGATGATAAGACTTTATTGCCTTCCATCATAGTGAGGAATATGGGGAATCCACTGTGGTGGATGTTTATGGTAACTTTTATGCAGTTGTGTGTCTTGTTGCTTTTTTTAAAAATTATGGATGTATGGTAATTCGAGTTTCACTGCACCTTAATTGGTACACGTGGCAATAAACTGATCTTTGAACCTTTGCTTCAACTCCTTACTCTGGCAGCTCATTCCAAAGGGAAAAGCCCCCACCTCTCCAGCCTCTGCCTATAACTCAAGTCCAAAGATCCTAATGAATCTCTCCTGTAACCTTTCCAACTTAATGACATCCATCCTACAGCTGGGATAGCAGTGAGAAAGACAAGTCAGAATTTCATTGTTCCGTTTCAGAACATATGACAATAAAACACTCTTGAGTGGAAGTCATGCGTTAAGAGAGATGTGGACACAACCCAGACCAACACTCAAACCAACCTCCTTTCCATTGACTCTATCTACATCTCACGCTGCCTCGGCAAGGCCAGCAGCATCATCAAGGACTAGTCTCACTCCATCTTCTCCCCTCCCCCATCAGGCAAGAGGTGCAGAAGTGTGAAAACGCACACCTCGCACACCTCCAGATCAGTTTATTCCCAGATGTTATCAGTCAACTGAACCGTCCTATCACCATCTAGATAACGGTCCTGACCTACCATCTACCTCATTGGAGACTTTTGACCTAGCTTCAATCGGACTTTACTGAAACCTGATCTTGCACTAAACGTCATTCCCTTTGTCCTGTATCGATACACTGTGGACAGCTTGATTGTAATCATGTAGTCTTTTCGTTATCAGAACAGCTTTTCACTGCACCTTCGTAAGTTCATAAGTTCCTCGATTATAGGAGCTGAATTAGGCCATTCAGCCCATCAAGTCAACTCCGCCATTCAATCATGGCTGATCTATCTTTCCCTCTCAGCCCCATTCCCCTGCCTTCTCCCCATAACCCATGACACCCGTACTAATTGAGAATCTATCAATCTCCATACACCTTGGTACACATGACAATAATAAACCACATTTGTGTTGGCAGTAATGTTTTTAATAATCGGTGTTTTGTGTGCTTCTTATATTTCTGTACTCATTTCCTACCCTTCTCGATGTCAGGGGTGGTCAGAAGCTTCCAACATCTTCATATGTTCATAAGTGATAGGAGCAGAATTAGGCCATTCGGCCCATCAAAGTCTACTCTGCCATTCAATCATTGCCTATTCATCTCTCCCTCCTAACCCCATTCTCCTGCCTACTCCCCATAACCACTGACACCCATGCAAATCAACAATCTATCCATCTCCACCTTAAAAATATCCATTGACCTGGCCTCCACAGCCTGCTTGACATCTTGACAGCTTCAACAGACAGCAAAGCTGGGGCCAAGGATTTGTTGCATGTCAAATGTTTTGCGTGCGTTCTGCGAGTGAAGTTTACCCCCGTGACCCAGACACATCACACAAGGCTCTTGTGCTGGACAGGACTTCACTCATTGTGTCTCTGCCAACAGGTTTGGCCTCAAGGACCTGAACCAAGTGAGTGAAGGACAGCTCAGTCCCAGCAGCAGAGTTGGTTACGGACTTTCACTCTGTAAAATTCAAACCCTGTCCAATGCTTCAAGGACACGGACTTTCCATTAGGGTGAACCGTGATGGACGTGTCCTTCACCCAGTTGAGGCGTTGAGTCGAACTCTTCAAGCTCACAGGAATAATGACCCTTCACCTTGGAAGCGATAGTTGGCACCAGAAGGCAGAAATAATCACAAAACTGTACATTTAAAAAAAAAAAAAGCTTAACGTTCAACAGCTTTGTAAAGTCTGTCACAATATTTCAGCAAATGTACAATGAAAAGTCATCTCTCAACCGAAAGTTGTTGTAAAAGAAAAGGAACAAACCAAATGAATAGTGACATTTCCAAGAGCTCGCCTCCTAAAGTGAGATCAGAACAGTGTGTTCCGCCGTTCACACTGAAGTTCTGTTGCTTTGTATATTCCCAGCCAGAATTCTCCCTGCCGCTTGCCATTCTCGCTGTATTTAAAAACAGATGTTAAAACTTTGTGACTGGATAAACACCAATTTTACTTCGGAGTCACGTGAGTGACTGCGTGAAGAACCCCGCCAGGACGCATGCGTGTCATATCGCTACATCATTGCGAAACGTCAGACGCGGTGGAAGGACGTTCCCCCGCGGCGGCAGTTTAAAAGCCGCTAATTGCAGGTAAACGTTTACTCTGCGGTCTTTTTTGTTCCCATTTCCAACTACAGGTAGGAAAATGGAGAAAACAAAGAAGACAAGGGCTGCGACAAAGCTGGTGAGGGAGGACCGCGGAGTAGCGGGAAGCCAGCAACAGCAGCTAACGGCACTTGGATCACCCGTAGTGGGATCAGCTGTGCCCGATCTCGCCTCCGCACCGGCCAAATTCACGCGGCAGGGCGGCAAGGCTAGACACAAAACTAACAAGGTCGTGGACTCGGAGGAGTCCGACTTTGAACCACCGCGGGCGGCCAGCGACCGAGAGCGCTGGAGCCGAATGGAACGGTGTGTGGAGCATTTGCTCCAACGTGACAGACTCCGGGAGATGGAGTCGGGTCACTGTGGGCCCTATGGTAAACCCACAGCAGTACCTTTTCAAGGGCTGCATAGTGCTTCTGCCTCATCGGAGGGGAGCACTGCGGGTCAGTGCTGGGCTGACCTGGAAGAGGGGGCCGCAGAAGAAAAGACAAGTGTGCATGGGGTGCAGCAAAAAGAGAACTTACTGGACATGGTGGCCAATTTTATACAGCCGGAACAGACTGGACAAAATCTGGAGCCAAAGCTTGCTGCCAGCATAGACTACATGTCTTTAAACCAGTTACAAGAGCAGGCTGTACTGGACACCACATCAAGACACCTGGCACCGGGCAACTGCATATCTCTAAACGTTCCAATAGTTAACAACTGTATATGGAAACACATTGGAACAGGAGTCAGGAGTATGGATGTGAAATTACAAAAAGTACTGAAAGTACTGACCGTGGGGATAACAGCATTTGCCCATACAGTGGACAACAGGGAAATGTCCCAGGTTCAACAAGATGCACTGGCACTGTTCTGCAACACCCAGCATGAAATAAATAACATCAGGAAAAGTGCCATTCAACCCACACTGAACCCAAAGTTCGCGGGACTGTGCAAACCTGGGACCACAAAACCACCCATACTCTTGTTCGGAGGCAACCTATCGAAGCAGGTAAAAGAGCTCGATGAGGAAGCCAAAACCTTGGGGTTAATAAAAGGAACACCAACAAAAACCCACTACAGCCAAAGACAGCACCCCTACGCACCCACCAGCAGAACTGGTGAAAGCTCGAAGGCACGGTATTTCAAACATGAGTCTTTTTTAGGCCATGGCCCAGGACGGCCTTCTTGGAAGATGCGGGGAACCCCAACGCCAACCAAACTGAAAAACCAGGCACCAGCGCAACAACAACAGCGAAAAAACTACAAAAAGAAGTAAACCTGCCACTGGTAACAATGGAGGTAGGTGGGTCTGGTTCCCTAAAAAATATGGAGAGCATGGAGGTTGGGGGGAGACTACACTGGTTTTTGAATGCATGGAGCATATTAACAACCGATACTTACATCTTAAACAGTATCCAAGGATATACAATAGTTTATACACAAGTACAGCCCTCCAGTTCAACATATACCAAACCGAGTGTTCGTGCTCTCTAATAAAGAAAAATCAGAGGCACAAGCTGAACAGGAGCGGCTCTACATAAAAGGTGTAATTGAGATAACACAACACGAACCATTAGAATTCGTGTCCAATATTTTTACCAAAATCAAAAAAGATGGTGGTTGTCGCATCATCATCGATCTAACAAAATTGAATACATTTGTACAATATATTCACTTTAAAATGGAAACCTTTGTTACTGCTAAACATTTAATTTCCAAAGGTTGCTTCATGGCCAGCATCGATTTAAAAGATGCTTACTATACAGTGCCTATACGAGGTGACCACAGATGTTAAAATTCAACTGGATGGGACAACTGACAGTATAAAGCACTGCCAAATGGGCTATCATCAGCCCCCAGGCTGTTCACAAAAATTTTAAAACCAGCCCTAGCATTTCTACGGAAACGTAAACACATGGTTATGGCATATTTAGATGACATACTCATTGTGGGCAAAACTTTGGAATTGGCCATACAGACTGTAACAGCCACAAAACAGCTATTTGAAGAACTGGGATTTATCAACCATCCAGTTAAATCTAAACTAACGCTGTCCACCACTATGGATTTTTTGAGGTTCACCATTGACTCAGTTCACATGATGGTAACACTACCTAAGGGAAAGGCTAGAGATTTAATAGAGGCTTGCAATAACCTCATTGACATCAGAAAACCATCCAACAGATTGGTAGCAAAAGTGATTGGTAAAATAGTGGCTGCTTTCCCAGCCACACAATTTGGACCTCTACATTACCAAAACTTACACAGAGCGAAAATACAAGCGCTCAAAATCAATGCAGGTCACTTAGACAGACCTATGAGACTACCAATCCAAGCCAAAACGGAACTAATATGGTGGATAGACAACATTTGGTTTTGTTCAAACCCAATCATTGTCAGTAACCCTTCCATGGTACTACAATCTGATGCCAGTGCACTTGGTTGGGGAGCCACCAATACCATCACCAGCTGTGGAGGGAGATGGACTGCACAGGAGGCATCTTTCTTACTCACACTGGGCATAAACTACTTGGAAATGTTGGGTGCATTCCATGGCCTAAAGTCATATTGTACTGGGTCATATCACCAGCATGTTCGACTACAAATAGACAATACCACCGTGGTAGCATACATTAACCACATGGGTGGAAACAAATCGATATCATGTGACAATCTGGCTAACTCAATTTGGCAATGGTGCATCCAAAGAGATATTTGGATATCAGCCACTTACCTACCAGGGAGACTAAATTTAGTGGCAGACACCAGGTCACGCAAATTTAATGAAAACACCGAATGGATGTTGAACAAAATAGTATTTGCTGATATTACAGCAAAATATGGAACACCAGATATCGATCTATTCGCATCCAGACTAAACAACCAGATACCAAACTATGTTTCATGGGAACCAGACCCTGGGGCAGCAGCGACAGATGCATTTTCGCTGCATTGGGGGAAATTGTTTATTTACGCATTCCCTCCTTTCTGCCTCATCAGTCGGGTATTAAGGAAAATACAACAAGACTCTGCGTCTGGTATTTTGGTAGTACCCGATTGGCCTACACAACCATGGTTCCCAGTGGTACAAAACATGGTGTTAGAACCATGTATTACCATCCCACATAGACCAGACTTATTGCTACATCCCGTAACAGGGGATAGCCACCCATGCCATAAATATTTGAACCTATTAATTTGTAGAGTTTAAAAACACCACTTCTACAACTGGGACTAACGGACCGAACAGCGAACATGATCTCGGCGGCCCAACGACAATCGACTAAAAAACAGTATCTGGTCTACACCAGGAAGTGGGAAATGTTCTCGTTTAATCTTACTATTTTACTTATCTTGCCATAAAAACAACATCACCAACAGAAACATGAACATCCCGTCTGTTCTGGAATATCTGGCAGGCCTCCACTATGATGAGGGGCTCAGTTACAGTGCCATCAACAGCGCCAGAAGTGCCCTGTCAACTTACCTATGGCAAGGGACAGAGCGTTACTCTGTAGGGACTCACCCACTGGTAGCAAAGTTCATGAGGGGAATTTTTAATACTAATCCCCCAAAAACCAGGTACTCCCAAATATGGGATGTAAGTATTGTGCTGAAGACGCTCAGAAACTGGTCTCCAGCATCAGCTCTGTCTCTACGCAGACTGACTTTAAAAACAGTCATGTTAATGGCATTAGTCACGGCACAGAGGGTACAGTCACTGCATAAACTAAAACTGGACAACATGACTTCCTCACCTAACAATATTACGTTCCACATCTACGAGCTAGTAAAGCAGAACAGACAGGGATCAGCAGGCCTCAATATACTATTTAGGTCATACCCTACAGATGACCGTCTCTGTATAGTTAGACACCTGTCATTATACATAGAGAAAACTAAAATCCTAAGAGGCAATGAGAAGGGACTTCTGATCAGCCACAAGCAACCTCACAAAAGAGTGACGGTCCAGACCATCTCAAGATGGCTGAAACAGGTGCTTACACAGGCTGGGGTGGATACTAACATTTTAAAATCTCATTCCACCAGGGCTGCAGCTACATCGGCAGCAATACAATTGGATGTGCCCATGGACCAAGTCCTCAAAGCAGCAGGATGGTCAGGGGAACGAACATTCCAATTATTTTACAATAAACCAGAAATGAAAACTGGAACATTTGCAGAAAAATGTTTAAGTTCTGTAAATTAATTCAAACCCATAAAAGGGTCATAATTTGTGTTAATAAATTTTATGATTTCAATATCGAATTCATGTCCAAATTATGTTAACACTATTCCTCCTACATTCAAGGCAGACGTGATGCATGGACTCGTTTCCATGGCATGAAATCACAGAGCTTTAAAATCTTCACGTAGTCACTCACGTGACTCCGAAGTAAAATAGTAAGATTAAACGAGAACTTACCAGTTTGAAGTTTGATCTGTATTTTATGAGGAGTTATGATGAGGGATTACGTGCCCTCCGCTCCCACCCTTGATCATATACTTAACTGGTATCTCTTCTCTAATCTTACTATGTTTAGTCATTACAGTGTGTCTGTGATTTCACGCCGCTGCTTTGAAGAATGACACGCATGCGTCCTGGCGGGGTTCTTCACGTAATCCCTCAGCGTAACTCCTCATAAAATACAGATCAAACTTCAAACTGGTAAGTTCTCGTTTAATCTTACTATTAAATATAATGCAGCCAGCATTTAAACGGCACAAAATAAGCAGTGGGCGAGAAAGATCGCTCGGGGGTAAGTCGCTTAGAAAGGATTACTGAAGATAGATACAAAATGGTGGCGTAACTCAGCGGGTCAGCTAGCATCTCTGGAGAAAAGGAATGGGTGACATTTCGGGTCGGGACCCTTCTTCAGTCTGAGAGTCAGGGGAGAGGGAAAGGAGAGATATAGAGACGGTGATATGGAGAGATATTGAACAAATGAATGAAAGATATGCAAAAAAAGTAAGAATGATAAAGGAAACAGGCTATCGTTAGCTGTGGGTTAGGTGAAAACGAGTTACAAACAATGAAACTCACCAGCACAACAGCAGAACTAGTACAATGACTATGGTGTGGGAGAGAGGAAGAGAGAGAAGATGCAATGGTTACTTCAAGTTAAAGAAATCAATAATCATACCGTTGGGTTGTAAGTTGCCCAAGCAAAATATTTGGTGTTGTTCCTCCAATTTACATTCTGTCGGCCAACCTATTACCACAGGTAGACTGAAAGGATAAATAGGCAACACTACCTCAAGGCACACTGTGTAACTGGGACAGAAGGACATGGATTCAAATGCTACCTGGCCTGATGAGTTACTCCAGCACTCGTAAATTGAGTTAATCCAGCACTCGTAAATTTCGTAAATTGGTTATTGGGGCAGAATTAGGCCATTCAGCCCATCAAGTCTACTTCGGTATTCAATCACGGCTGATCTACCTTGCCCTCTCAGCCCCCTTCTCCGGAAAACTGCCCATAAACCCTGACACCCTTATTAATCAAGAATCTGGCAATCTCCGCCTTAAAAATATCTATTGACTTGGCCTCCACAGCCGTCTGTGGCAATGAGTTCCACAGATTCACCACCCTCTGACTAAAAACATTCGTCCCCATCTCTTTACTAAAGGTACATCCATTTATTCTGAGGCGATGGCCTCTGGTCCTAGACTCTCGCACTAGTGGAAAGATGCTCGCCACATCCACTCTACCCAGGCCTTTCTCTATTCGAAAGTCCCTTTATGTAAACCAGCATCTGCAGCTCCTTGCTTTTGAACCTCTAAACTTCTGGAGGAAACATAGAAACATAGAAAATAGGTGCAGGATTAGGCCATTCGGCCCTTCGAGCCTGCACCGCCATTCAATATGATCATGGCTGATCATCCAACTCAGTATCCTGTACCTGCCTTCTCTTCATACCCCCTGATCCCTTTAGCCACAAGGGCCACATCTAACTCCCTCCTAAATATAGCCAATGAAATGGCCTCAACTACTTTCTGTGGCAGAGAATTCCACGGATTCACCACTCTCTGTGTGAATTATTTTTTTCTCATCTCGGTCCTAAAAGATTTCCCCCTTATCCATAAACTGTGACCCATTGTTCTGGACTTCCCCAACATCGGGAACAATCTTCTTGCATCTAGCCTGTCCAACCACTTAAGAATTTTGTACGTTTCTATAAGATTCGCCCCTCAATCTTCTAAATTCCAGCGAGTACAAGCCGAGTCTATCCAGTCTTTCTTCATATGAAAGTCCTAACATCCCAGAAATCAGTCTGGTGAACCTGACCAGTCTGGTCAGCGAGCCAGGCAGCATCTGTGGAGCTAGGACAATGAATTGGACTCCAAGGCTTCACTTCATTGCCCTACTGGGATATCCTGATTCCAACCCTGAAATTGTTCCTCAGCAAACTTACCACCGGTTTGAATCCATGCCGTTTTTCCCAGTTACATTGCATGCCTTGAGGTAGCACTGCATATTTATCCTTTCCATTCGGTGTAATATCTTACAAACATTGACAAGCACCCCTTTCATTCTTCCCCTTTCAAGGCTGACGAGTCCATGCTTCTTCAATATTTCAAGACTTCAATCTTCCTGCTTTGATCCTTTTGAAATTAGGAATCGGCCTTCAAGACATTCCCACTGCCATCTCGAATGTTTGAACATTTCTCTCATATCTATCTGACCAAAATGGATGCCCTACATGTCCAACAGCGGCAATTTGAAGTTATAGGTTTGCTTTTGGTTTGTTATTGCCACGTGCACTGAGGTGCAACCAACGGCTTTGTTTCTATAAAGGATCTTATGGAAACATATTACAAATCCTTAAGGGATTGGACAGGCTAGATGCAGGAAAAAAATTTGTCCCTCCCGTTGGGGGAGTCCTGAACCAGGGGTCACGGTTTAAGAATAAGGGGTAGGTCATTTAGGACTGCGATGAGGAAAAACATTTTCACCCAGAGATTGAGAATCTGTGGAATTCTCTGCCACAGAAGACAGTGGAGGACAATTCACTGGATGGTTTCAAGAGAGAGTTAGATTTAGTTCTTAGGGCTGACTGAATCAAGGGAAAAGGGGAAAAAGAGGGAACGGGGTACTGATTTTGGATGATCAGCCATGGCTCGAAGGGCCGAATGGACTACTCTTGCACCAATTTTCTTTCTTTCTCTGATTTTATGTCTAAAATTGAATTCTCTAATTTTAGGTAATCAACTTACAGGCAACCCCCCTCCCCCTTCTTTCCAGCCTCCCCCCTCCTGTCTATGTCCAACTTCAGGAACCCTGAATTGGTGGGAGTGATTTATACAGTCATAGTATAGAGTATTTTCCTCCGTGGATGCTACATGGCTGGGTGAGTTTTCTTCAGAGATACAGCACGGAAACTGGACTTTCGGCCCAGCGAAGATACACGCAAAATGCTGGAGTAACTCAGCGGGACAGGCAGCATCTCTGGAGAGAAGGAATGGGTAACGTTTCGGGTCCGAGACCCTTCATCAGGCGGTGACGTTTCAGGTCAAGACCCTTCATCAGATGGCTCACCGAGTCCATGCTCACCATCTCTCACCCGTTCGACAAGTTTATAACTTTTCCCACTTTCTCGTTCACTCCACACACACACTAGGGACAATTTACAGAGGCCAATTAACCTAAATTTTCCTTGGTCTACATCTCTTTTGATCTCTTACCCTTCCTTATCTCTGTAACTCCCTCTCACATGACGCTCAGTCTGAAGAAGGGTCTCGACCTGAAACGTCACCCATTCCTTCTCTCCAGAGATGCTGCCTGTCCCGCTGAGTTACTCAAGCATTTTGTGTCTATCTACAAACCCACACCTTGTTAGGGATGTGGGAGGAAACCGGAGCACCCGAGGGAAATGCACACGGTCACAGGGGGAACTTGCAAACTCCACATGGGCAGCAACCAAGGTCAGGATCGAATCCGGGTCTCTGGCGCTGTGTGGCAGCAGCTCTACCAGCTGCACCACTGTGCCGCCCTAAGTTCTTCCAGCTTTCCGTTATGTTTAGTTCTAAACTCTAGTATCTGCAGTCTCTTTTCCTTTTGTCTTCATTTCCAGACACCTTATATTTATAATCTTACTTCCATTGATCCATGGGGTGATATCCCTTCCCTCGTTTGAGGGGCGTCTCCACCAAACCCTGCCCCCCTCCATGTCCAGCAGCGGAATGGCCACTAGGGGCGCCGCATGAAGGCTGCCTCTGCCGACAGTCTATTCGTTTTTTCCATTTTCTAAAATTTGTTATTTGTTTAAAAGTATGTTGAGGAGGTTTCTTTAGTTTTTGTAAGTGGGGGAGGGGGGGGGAGGGTAAGGGGGAAACCGTCTCCCAGTCACCTCCTGGCGAGGATGCGATATTCTCCGAGTCGCGTCCTCGCCCACCTCCTCGCAGCCTACCAACTGGATTGGCGCGGCCTTTCCTGCCGGGGACCGGACCAGAGCTCCAGCAGCGGCGGCGCAGCGCTGGATACATCGCGGAGCAGGCGATGCCTCAACTGGGATCACCGTTTGAAGCTCCGGAGTGCTGGGCCTGCTGCAACAACATGGCGGGGCTGAAGAGCTTCCAGCGGCGCTGACTTCAACATCGCGGAGTCCTGGGGCCCTTTGCCGAGGGCCGCCAGCGTGGGTCTCCGCTCGTTGCGGCCTGTGGACTTCGAGAGCTGTTGAATCCGGTAGGAAGTGGCCGGTTCGGAGGTCCAAGCCACTGAGGTTGTTCCCTTTGCCGAGGGCCGCCAGCCTGAGGGGCCGCCCTCCGCTCATTCGGGCGGCCTGTGGAAGAATTCGACTGAGCTGTGGAAACGAGAGCTGTAGGAATCGTGTTTGGCCGGTTCAGATGGTCCAGAAGTACCAACCGCTGATCTCTTGAATCTTGAAGAATCCTGAACTGTGGTCCTCCCCCACAGAGCCCCCGTTCCGACATCGGAGTTCTCATCATCTCGGCGAGCGGCGGGCAACATTCCCTGAGCATCTGCCGGGGGCCGTCCCGTAGCGCCGACTGTGGAGGGCTCGGGAGGCCCCGACCCCTTTATCCCATCAGATAAAGCATAAAAAGAAAAAATCAATTTTAATTTGACACCTAATTCACTTTCATATCTTCAGTATTAAAAATGATATGGCCATTTTCATACTCGGAAATTAGCATCTTGTTCCCTATTGCTTTTCCATTGGCTTAACACAAAAGCTGTGATTGAGGACAGTCAAAAGCCCATAACTTTCTTAAAAATTCTGAGAACTGAAATAAATTTTCAGTTATTATAGATTGAAGCATTCTGAAACAAATATGAAACAATCTTACTTAGATGACTTGAAATTAAAGCATATAATTAGTTGGTTACCTAATTGAAGCTAATTACAAAATTCAATTACTAGATCTAAACATCTATCAATTTCTTAAGAATAGATTAACATTTTTAAATAGCCTATGTGTCCAAATAACATTCACACAAGAATTCACAACATAACATAATTTTTAAATCTCATTGTCATGGATTTATAGGCCAAATTGAAGGAATTTAATACCTGTAAATTAATGGCCATTTAAATCATCTTGCGAGTCGGTTTTTCTGGAACGCGTTCAATTGGAACGTTGCGTCTGCTGTGAATTTAAACCCCCATATCGGCAGGAAAAATACTGCTGGTTCGTATGGGGAAAAAAATCACCGTTTCGCAATGTAAAATGTGAATTAAAGGCATCTTAAGGAGCACTTTTATACATAAAATAAACGGCTTTTCTTTACCTGTCCCGTACGTGAAATCAGTCGCCGTTGTCGGCGTTGACGGCTTTAGAAGCTGATTTTAAAATTACTCCAACGCTGAACTAGTTGGGCGATTAAAAAAAAAAAATACACAGAACGGCCGTCGGAACAATTCTTCAGCAAAAGCTTACACTCCAACAAAATATAATCGTGGACAAGGTAGGAGAATCCCGCATTTTAACCCCGCGCACACGGCCAGTGGCAGAATTGCAGCGCCACTAAAGGTAATATTGTAACATACCTACTTTGCATCTTTCTCCCCCTCCCCCCCCAAATCCACCCCCCCGAAAGGAGGCCAAAATCACGGCGAAATGGCCAGTGGCAGAATTGCAGCGCACGCTGAGGTAAGTATTGGCTGGCCTACTTTGCATCTTTCTCCAGACTCTCTTCGCTAATCCACGCTCTGCAAAGAGGAGGGCAACCGTCTTTGTCTGGTGAAATGCCTCATCGATAGAACTCACCGACAAGCACCAAGACCTGGCTGTTTCTGAGTCTGGTGGTGCACATTTTATAGTGTAGTATCTGTGATGTATCATTCTTTTCATCCGTGCCGACTGATCATAGGGTCAGAAGGTGATAAGTGATAGGAGCAGAAGTAGGCCATTCAGACCATCTAGTCAACTCCGCCATTCAATCATGGCTGATCTATCTCTCCCTCCTAACCCCAATCTCCTGCCTTCTCCCCATAACCCCTGACACCCGTACTAATCAAGAATCTACCTATCTCTGCCTTGAATATATCCATTGACTTGGTCACCAAATAATTCCACAGATTCACCACCCTCTGACTAAAGAAATTCCTCCTCATCTTCTTAAAGAAACATCCTTTCATTCTAAGGCTATGACCTCTAATCCTAGACTCTCCCACCAGTGGAAATATCCTCTCCACATCCACTCTATCCAAGCCAAGTGATATCACCTGCAACCTTCCTTGCCCTCTGAACCTAATGGCTTCCTGAGTTATGCCAGAAGGCTGTGTGACGAGAGTCATATATTCAGGGCAGTGGATAGGAATGGCAGAATTCCTTCCATTTAGTTTAGTTTTTTAGTTTTAGAGATAGAATGCAGCCAAGTCCACGCCGACCTGCGATCACTCCGTACACTAACACCATCCTACACTCTAAGGACAAGTTTACAATTACCAAAGCCAATTAACCTACAAACCTGTACGACTTTGGGAGAAAACCGGAACACCTGGGGTAAACCCACGCGGTCACAGGGAGAATGCACAAACTCCCTACCGACAGCTCCCGTAGCCAGGATCGAACCCGGGTCTCTGGCGCTGCAAGGCAACAACTCTACTGCTGCGCCAAATGTTCAATTCCTCTGAGTTGCCACCTATCATGGCCCTTCACATTTTGTTTTCCACCTCGCTGCGATATCTCCCACTTCTAATTGAAGGCCATAACAACGTGAAGCGGCGCATTGTGAGCAAGGTTCCCGACCCGAAACGTTGTCTGCCCATCCCATCCCTCCACGGATGCTGCCCGGCCCCGCTGAGATCCTCCAACACTTGGTGATTTGGGGTGTTGCGGGTTATGGGGAGAAGGCAGGAGAATGGGGTTGAGATGGAGTGATAGATCATCCATGATTGAATGGTGGAATAAACTTGGCGGGCTGAATGGCCTAATTCTGCTCCTGGGAAGTAATGAAGGTTCGAGCCCCTGCAGTTCTTGTGACTACATATAATGAGCATTCTCAGTTTTCACAAGGAGAAACCTGTGGGATTTAAGCTGAAGAGAGCGAAAGACAAACAGATGTGTGGGAAGGAACTGCAGATACTGGTTTAAACCGAAGATAGACACAAAATGCTGGAGTAACTCAGCAGGACAGGCAGCATAAATTGAATCATTTCATTTCATTTCATTTTCATTTCAGCATCTCATGAGAGAAGGAATGGGTGACATTTCGAATCAAGACCGTTCTTCAGACTTCACCTTCCCCTAACTAACACAGATCAAATCTACATTTCCCCTTTGATGTCTCGTTTTCACACCTTACCCTTCAATGTCTCCCTCTCTGCTGACTCTGTCTGAAGAAGGGTCGCGACCCGAAAGATCGCCCATTCTTTCTCTCTAGAGACGCTGCCTGTCCCGATGAGTTACTCCAGCAGTTTGTGTCTATCCTCGGTTTAAAGCTGCATCTGCAGTTCCTTCCTACACATTGGGGAGGGAGTCCCAGAGTTTTGGGGCCCAGATGGCTGTAGACTTAGCAGCCAATGTCGGGATGAGGAGGGGAGGGGGGGACACACAGGCAGCTATTGTTGGTGGAGCAGATTTCTTCGCGAGCGCAAAGTATCGTTTCAGTGTGACTTCCTCTCCCGTCTGCTCGACTGATTTAAGAATATAATGCAGCGTTTTTTCCTCTTCTCCTATCGTTGAGTTCTCCACGGCGACTGGACATGGAGCGATGAATCTCTTTAACACCCCCTAGATCTTTTCCAATATCACTCGAGGCTCGTCCAATACTCGCTCATGGAGTACATATGTAAAACACATAACACTGCGAATCATTGACAGAGCCAGAATGAACAGCTTGTTCTAATATATATGGAGCGCTAACTAGGCTCAGTTGGTAGTGTTCTTGCCACTGACTCACAAGGTCACAGGTTCATTCTCCGCTCCAGCTCTTCAGCAGATTAATGCAGAGCGGGGGGGGGGAGGGTTGACTCGCAGGTCCCAAGGGGATGCGAGCGGGCTGGCGTGGGTTCGATGGGCTGCGTGGCCTCCTTCCCTGCCCCGAGAATTCTGGCACTCAATGGCTTCGAGACTGGCCTGACTAGGGAGATCTATCAGAGGCCAGTCCGGCTCTTTGTTTTAAGGTCTAGCTAATATCTAAGCCAGGAGCCGACTGAATATGTGTGGGAAGGAACTGCAGATGCTGGTTCGCACCGAAGATGGACGCAAAATGTTGGAGTAACTCAGCTGGTCAGACGCAACCTCTGGAGAAAAGGAATAGGTGACGTTCCGGGTCGGTGGCCTTCTTCAGACTGAAAAATAGAGACGGCCAGAACAAAACAGGACTGGCGACAGATGACCTCGGGAAGGGTGGAGTCCATAATGGCACATTGTTGGCTAAAAGCCTAAAGTATTAGGCTGGGTGCTCCTTGTAAGTGCAAAGAGGGACCTCTTTGTGGGAAGACACGGTGGGCCGAAGGGCCTGTTCCTGTGCTGTATTGTTCTATATTCTAATAGAACAGAATGCTTTCTAATTGAAAAGTAGGTGGAACCTGCAGAGATAAATATATATATTTAGATCTCCACTAAAATGTGAGTCAGATACCAAAGATACTCATAAAGTCCAGAGGGATACTGACCAATACATTAGAAGACCTCGTGGGTTTCCTCTGTGTGCTCCAGTTTCTTCCAACATCCCAAAGATGCGGGGGGTTGTAAGTTAATTTGCCTCTATAAGTTACCCTTGGCATACAGGGACCCTTCTTCAGACTTAGAGTCAGGGGAGAGGGAGACAGGGAGAAATGGAAGGGTAAGGTGTGAACACGAGACTTCAATTGGGGACGAAGCTCCAGGATAATGGGGAATAGATTATTGTTTGCTAGGGGAAGGTGACAACGAAGCATGCAAAGATAAAATGTAAAGAGGAGGAGAACTAGTCTAGAACTATTGTAAACGGGTGATCGATGGTCAGTCTGGACTCAGTGGGCCAGAGGACCTGTTTCTATGCTGTATCTTTCAATCAATCAAGAGAGGAATGAAAGAGAATAAAGGCCTGGTTCATTCATTGTGAGCTACGTTACATCTTGGGGAAGATGTATCAATCTTGGCGAGAGAGTGTCATTCATTTACCAGGATACCCAGAATCTATTATTACAGCATGAGGTGAGTTTCACAAGCTGAGGATTGATTGCCTGGACATTAATAACTTCATAGGTAACTTGGTCAATTTCAAAAGGTGTTCATGGGCCTCAACAGAGCATAAAGAGATAACCTATTCACACAGGACGGAGGCAGGGTCTAAAGATCAGAACCAAATCATTCAGGGGTGAAGGTAGACAAAAAATGCTGGAGAAACTCAGCGGGTGAGGCAGCATCTGTGGAGAGAAGGAATTGGTGACGTTTCGGGTCGAGACCCTTCTTCTGACTGATGTGGGGGGGGGGGGGGGAAAAAGAAAGGAAGTAGGGGGAGATAGTAGGACTTGGGGGAGAACTGGGAAGGGGGAGGGCAAGGAGGAAGAAAGCAAGGGCTATCTAAAATTAGAGGTCAGTGTTCATACCGCTGGGGTGTAAACTACCCAAGCTAAATATGAGGTGCTGTTCCTCCAATTTGCGCTGGGGAAATTGGAGGAACAGCATTCTTAAACATTCAGGAGTGAAGTTGTTTTCTTAAGCATTCAGGAGTGAAGATGGGTAACATAGCCACGTAACATATGATTAAAGTGAAATGTTTCCTGTCTACGGTAATCGTTCAATTGTTCATTTTAAATCCGAGTGATAGGTTGTCTCTTAGAGCAGAAGTGATCTACATTGGTTAGTGGGATCAATCTTCAACTCAAGTTCCCACTGTCAATAAGCAGGGTGGCGCAGCGGTAGAGGTGTTGCCTCACGGCGCCAGGGACTCGACTTCGATCCCGACTACGGGCGCTGTCAGTACGGAGTTTACACGTTCTCCCTGTGAACGCGCGGGTTTTCTCCGGGTGCTCAGGCTTCCTCCCACATCCCAAAGACGTACAGGTTTGTAGGTTAGTTGTAGGCCCCCTAGTGTGTAGGTCGTGAAACTAGTGTACGGGTGGTCATTAGTCGACACAGATCCTGTGGGTCGAGTGGCCTATTTCACGTTGTATCTCTAAACTAAACTCAACTAAGTTAAATGAAACCTAGTTAATGTCAACCCTACCAAATCTGGATATGAAGATACACCGAATGCACAAAAACAATTGCTCAATTGGCATTGGTTTCCTATCAGTAAAACGGAGACTGTAGTTACTGAAGAACTTGTGGGAGAACTGGGAAGATCTTCAGTGTAGATAGACACAAAATGCTCGGGTAACTCAGCGGGACAGGCAGTATTTCTGGAAGGAATGGGTGACTTTTCGGGTCGAGACTCTTCTTCAGACTGAGAGTCAGGGGAAGCGGGAGTCTGTAACGGTAAGATGTGAAAACGGCAGATCAAAGCAGACGACGATGAGGAAATGTAGAATGGTATATTGTTAGCTGAGGGGAAGGGGACGAGGAGGCATGCCATGAGTAAAATTAATCAGAAGGACAGTGAAACTGGTCGGAGAACTAAGATGGGGAGAGAGGGAAAGCAAGCGTTACTTGATGCTAGAGTAATCAATATTCACACCGCAGGGTTGGAACCGTTCCCAGGCGACATATGAGGTGCTGTTCCTCCAATTTGCCTTGGGCCTCACTCAAGTGCACTCAATAGTCCATTTCAGATCCTTTGTGTCTGATGAAGGATCTTGCGCCAGAACACCACACGTCCATGTTCTCCAGAGATGTTGCTTGGCCTGCCGAGATACTCCAGCATTTGCGTCCATTAACAGGCATCTGCAGTTCCTTGTTTCCACCTTCAATAGTCACCCTCAGTTCCAAGTTATCGGAATCGTGGTAGCTCATCTTAATTCTCAACTCAACTAGCGGAGTACTGTGGAAAAAACTGAGTGTGTAGGGAATTCTGAGCAAACCGAGGCACAGTCTAATCTGATATAAAATGTAGACCTTATGGGCTTTTCTTGTTAATAAAAAAAAAAAAGCCTTGATTGCAAAATCTTTTTATTCTTCAAATAAGAGAGCGACTTTCTTCTAAGCTTCTCGTCTCTGCGTGATGTTCTTTTTCCAACAAGTATTAATGTAGATCAGGAAAGAAAAGACACAGCGGCGCTCAGAAACTGTTCTCTCTTTCATGCCTAATCTGAAACCATTGAGAACTTTCCTCGTCTCGGCGCAAAACAGTGGCGGGATGGGGCTATATCCAACCCAGCAGTAAAGCCCTGCCTGCATCAGCTTCTCCATTCTGTCGCTAATTTAGACGCTCGTAACGTGCAAATTTGGGAACAAAATGATTTGGCAAAAAAACAAAAAAAAACAAAAAACAAATAACACATCCGGAAAATGAAGAGAGGTAAAAAGAAAAAAATTAATATGTCTATCTTTCAGTAGGCTGGAGGTTTCACCTGTCATTATTCAGTTTAGAACTTAATGAGATCTTTTCTATTCTTAGACACATCTGATTTGTTTTATGAGTCCCTTTGAACAGCTGGGAGCTGCTGAGCTCCCTTTGATCATGGAAGTCTCCAGAATTTTAAATCAGAAATTGCTCTTTACCCCCTTTCTTAATACCATTTTTAATACATTTGTTTATCTCCCAGCGTACGGCTAAATGTATGTTTTGGAATTGGTCGCTCAGTAGGATGGACTCTATCTCTCTCTCTCTCCCTGTTAAATGTATTCATTAACACCGATGAATTAAACAAAGAGCGAGGCATTATTGCCAAAAAAAAAAGAAGCCTTGAATCTTTTTTTTTTTCTAATGATGACCCTTGGCATGGTTGGACACATGGGACTTCTCCGAGGAGAATCTGATGAAAATTAGTTTATTCTCATTTCAAACAGAATTTTGCTCAACTCCTGATCAGAGCCGCAGCATGGAGTCTGGAGACACCATGCACTACTCAATTTACGTGGCCGGCTCCCTCCCTTGACAATTGTTGCTGAAACATGCAGTGACATGATTGTGGTCTGAATACACCGAGGCTGTTACTCCCAGTTTAAAGATTTAAACCACAAGGCTTGCGTTAGAGGGGGTGGCGAGTGAGACTCTACTTTGATGTGCCCTGAGCCTGGGTCCATTTGATGGGAAGGTGGGGTGGAGATGGGGGGGGGGGGGGGGGGGGGGGGGGTAGGATGGGAGGGGGTTTGGGGTGAAGTGGAAGGAGCGCTCAACCACAAGACAATCTCCTTCTTGTCTGAGTCACTGTCTAGCCTGTGGGAGGTGGAAGGGAGAGGGGGGGGAGTGAGCAAAAGAAATCACACACGTCTTAACACAGACAATCAACAAAGGAAAGATGAAAGGAGCAGGGTGAAGACAGGGCAAGGTCTGGCTGTGAGGAAGATCACGCGGGGAAAATAACAATGTATTTCACAAGCACAACCACTGGCTACCTGGCACTATTGTTTTTAAATACAGGCTTTGTCAGCGAAAACAAAAATCTGCCCACGCCCAAGCGCAGGTAAATGGGCGCCGTCTTGCGATTAGTTTAGTTTAGTTTAGTTTAGAGATACTGCGCGGGGAAGAGGCCCTTCGGCCCGCCGAGTCCGCGCCGACCACTGATCCCCGCACATTTAATCCTACACACACTAGGGATAATTTACAGTTACACAAAGCCAACCAGCCTACAAACCTGTATGTCTTCGTAGTGTGGGAGGAAACCGGAGCACCCGGAGAAAACCCGCGCAGTTCACGGGGAGAACATGCAAACTCCGTACGGACAGCACCCGAAGTCAGGATCGAACCCGGGTCTCCGGGCGCTGTAAGGCAGTAACTCTACGGTAATGTTCTGTCCTTCACCTCAGCATTAATTCATCTTCAATCTCAGTCTGCATTTTAATTTTATTTTATCCCCCCCCCCCCAAAATAAACTTAATTCAGAATTATTTTGTTTAAAGTACAGAACAAGAACTGTGCAAAATCTCTTCCGACACCCTCAGCAGCAACACATACATTCATCAGCATTGTATTTGGTAGCCTGTCGGAAGGAACTGCAGATGCTGGTTTACACCGAAGATAGGCGTAGAATACTGGAGTAACTCAGCGGGTCAGGCAGCATCCCCGGAAAAATGGAATGGGTGAAGTTTCGGGTCAGACTGAGAAAACATATGTCACCGATTCCTTTAATCCAGAGGTGCCGCCCGGCTCGCTGAGTTACTCCATCTTTCTTTGTGTCTAACTTTTCGGTTTTAAACCAGCATCTGCAGTTCCTTCCTGCACATAAGATGTGTTGAACTAGTCTATACCTCGATCGTTGTGCATTTGAAGGATACGGTGTGAGTTTATATATGCCCCGGTCCCACTTAGGAAACCTGAACGGAAACCTCTGGAGACTTTTACGCCCCACCCAAGGTTTCCGTGCGGTTCCCGGAGGTTCCCGTCAGTCTCCCTACCTGCTTCCACTACCTGTAACCTCCGGCAACCACCTGCAACCTCCGGGAACCGCACGGAAACCTTGGTTGGGGCGCAAAGTCTCCAGAGGTTTCCGTTCAGGTTTCCTAAGTGGGACAGGGGCATTAACCAAACTAGAGCGCTGGGTGAATTTCACTGCCATCTACCTCCTGGGCAGGCAAATGGAACACAAAACTCATCATGACCTCCCGGTTGCTGGACACTTTAATTCTCCTTCTCCATTCCCACACTGATCTTTCAGTCCTAGGTTCTCCTCCATTGTCAGAGTGAGGCTAAACGCAAATTGGAGGAACACCATCTCATATTTCGCTTGGGCAACTTACAGCCCAATGGTATGAATATTGATTTCTCTCACGTCAGGTAGCCCCAACATTCCCTCTCTCTCTATCCCTCCCCGACCCAAGTCCCACCAGCTTCTCATTTTCACCCAACAAACAACTAACAATGGCCTGTTTCCTTTATCATCGTAGGTACACAAAAAAGCTGGAGAAACTCAGCGGGTGCAGCAGCATCTATGGAGCGAAGGGAGATGCTGCTGCAACCGCTGAGTTTCTCCAGCTTTTTTGTGTACCTTCGATTTTCCAGCATCTGCAGTTCCTTCTTAAATCCCTTATCATCGTTACTTTTTTGCATATCTTCCATTCATTGCTTTTTATCTCTCCACATCGGCGTCTACGCCCCCCGTTTCCCTTATCCCCCTAGCCAGTCTGACGAAGGGTCTCGAACCAAAACAAAACGCATTCCTTCTCTCCAGAGATGCTGCCTGCCGCGCTGAGTTACTCCAGCTTTTTTTTTTGTGTGTGTCCATCTCCGGTTTAAACTAGCATCTGCAGTTCCTTCTTACACATTTCGTCTGCTCCACGGCGAAATCTCCTCTTGGTATGTCTACTCATCACGTAAAATCAATAAAGCATATTGTCCCCAGCAGCAACCCATTATTGAATTAAATCCATGCGCTAACATCAACAGTAAACGCAACTAAACCAACAAGGGATCCATATGGCCGTATTTGATTTTGTCCACCGGTGAAAGGGGGAGGTGGGCTGCCATTAATCTGATGCAAACTGCGGCTTCCCCTGGCCATGCTCAGAAGTGACCCTCGGGGCAAGCCCATCAGTTTCCCATTACCGATCAGAAGGGCGACATGTCAAAGTCACCAGCCATCTGAATAACTTGAGCGGCTGGCCCGGGAACTGTGCTGTCTCTGTCGCAAGGATGTCAGTAAAGGGCCTGTCCCACTTGCGTGTCCTTGGCACGCAAAAATTACGCGACCTCGTGGTCGCGTTGAGGCGCACGGGCATCGTATGGCCGCGCGGGGCCGGTCACACTCAGAAGCGCGGAGGTGCCGACTTAGGCGCTAACTGAGCCACGGGCCGGTAAGGCCAGCTTGCAGCCTGGTCTTGACGCGGCGCTGGGGAGGAATCTGCTCTCTCTAATGTAAAAGCATCACACATGGTTCTCGCAATTTGAACCCTTCTGCTACAAGATGAGGCCGCCGAGTTCTCCTTTCATGCTGCACAAGTGATATTTTCTTTTGAAAATAGACCTCCTGAATATCATTAAAGGAATTACAATTCAATGACCATGCACAGGGAGATGCTTCATCTGTTCACTGGTAGAACATGAAGCGCCAAGTAACTGCGGATGGGGATGACCATGAAAGGCAGATAAAGGATTCCCCGTGTTAGAACACAGAGAGGAACTGCAAATACATATGAAATTGGTGATGTGAGGAGGAACCACGACAGTTTTGTATCAGTCCCCTGATGGTGGTATTACACACACACACATACACACAGGCACACACGAGGCCCAAGGCAGTACAACATCAAGTACAAAGGTACACAAAATAGCTGGAGAAACTCAGCGGGTGCAGCAGCATCTATGGAGCGAAGGAAATAGGCAACGTTTCGGGCCGAAACCCTTCTTCAGACTAAATGGGGGGGGGGGGGGGGGGGGGGGGGGGGGGGGGGGGGGGGGGGGGGGTGGAGAAGGGGCGAATGGTATGTTAGCTTTCATTGCAAAATGATTTGAGTATAGGAGCAGGGAGGTTCTACTGCAGTTGTACAGGGTCTTGGTGAGACCACACCTGGAGTATTGCGTACAGTTTTGGTCTCCAAATCTGAGGAAGGACATTATTGCCATAGAGGGAGTGCAGAGACGGTTCACCAGACTGATTCCTGGGATGTCAGGACTGTCTTATGAAGAAAGACTGGATAGACTTGGTTTATATTCTCTAGAATTTAGAAGATTGAGAGGGGATCTTATAGAAACTTACAAAATTCTTAAGGGGTTGGACAGGCTAGATGCAGGAAGATTGTTCCCGATGTTGGGGAAGTCCAGGACAAGGGGTCACAGCTTAAGGATAAGGGGGAATTCCTTTAAAACCGAGATGAGAAGAACTTTTTTCACACAGAGAGTGGTGAATCTCTGGAACTCTCTGCCACAGAGGGTAGTTGAGGCCAGTTCATTGGCTATATTTAAGAGGGAGTTAGATGTGGCCCTTGTGGCTAAGGGGATCAGGGGGTATGGAGAGAAGGCAGGTACGGGATACTGAGTTGGATGATCAGGCATGATCATATTGAATGGCGGTGCAGGCTCGAAGGGCCGAATGGCCTACTCCTGCACCTAATTTCTATGTTTCTATGAAGGAAAATGGGAGGAGGAGGAGCCCGAGGGCGGGCGGTTAGGAGGGTGGGAGGAGACAGCTAGAGGGTTAAGGAAGGGGAGGAGACAGCAAGGGCTAGCAAAATTGGGAGAATTCAATGTTAATGCCATCCGGACGCAAGGTCCCCAGGCAGAATATGAGGTGATGTTCCTCCAATTTCCGCTGTTGCTCACTCTGGCAATGGAGGAGACCCAGGACAGAGAGGTCGGATTGGGAATGGGAGGGGGAGTTGAAGTGCTGAGCCACCGGGAGGTCAGGTTGGTTATTGTGGACTGAACGGAGGTGTTCGGCGAAACGAGCGCCCAACCTACGCTTAGTCTCCCCGATGTAAATCAGCTGACATCTAGAGCAGCGGATGCAGTAGATGAGGTTGGAGGAGATGCAGGTGAACCTTTGTCGCACCTGGAACGATTGCTTGGGTCCTAAAGTACAAGCCTGGTGTATCAAATGTGTTGGAAGGGACTGCAGATGCTGGTTTACACCGAAGGTAGACACAAAATGCTGGAGTATTTCAGCTGAGTTACTCCAGCATTTTGTGTCTATCTTCGGTGTAAACCAACATCTGTAGTTCCCTCCTACACAGAGATTAGTTTAATTTGCCATCATGTTTGATATGGACATGGTGGATGGAGAGCCATACTGTTCTATGCTCCATGTTCTATGTCCTATGCAATGAGGTCCTTCTGCAGTTGTACAGGGCCCTAGTGAGACCTCACCTGGATTATTGTGTGCAGTTTCGGTCCCCTAATTTGAGGAAGGATATTCTTGCTTTTGAGGGAGTACAGGTTAATTCCCGGGATGGCGGGACTGAGGATGAGGGGGATCTTATTGAAACATATAAGATTATTAAGGGGTTGGGCACGCTAGAGGCAGGAAACATGTTCTGGATATTGGGGGGGGGGTCCAGAACCAGGGCCACAGTTTAACAATAAGGGGTAAGCCATTTAGAACGGAGACGAGGAAACACTTTTTCTCACAGAGAGTTGTGAGTATGTGGAATTCTCTGCCTCAGAGGACGATGGAGGCAGGTTCTCTGGATGCTTTCAAGAGAGAGCTAGATAGGACTCTTAAAGATAGCGGAGTCCGGGGATGATTGGGGATGATCAGCCATGATCATATTGAATGGCTCGAAGTGCCGAATGGCCTACTCCTGCACTTATTGCTTAAACTCAGAAGCGGAACCAATGGAGTTCCAGTCTGAAAGAAAGAGATTTCTTCCCATCGTCTCGTGATGTAAGGTTTACATAGAAACATAGAAAATAGGTGCAGGAGTAGGCCATTCGGCCCTTCGATCCTGCACCGCCATTCAATATGATCATGGCTGATCGTCCAACTCAGTATCCTGTACCTGCCTTCTCTCCATATCCCCTGATCCCTTTAGCCACAAGGGCCACATCTAACCCCCTCTTAAATATAGCCAATGAACTGGCCTTAACTACCTTCTGTGGCAGAGACTTCACCGATTCACCACTCTCTGTGTTAAAAGGTTGTCGGAAGGAACTACAGATGCTGGTTTAAAACCGAAGATATAGGAAGAAACTACAGATGCTGAAGAAAGGTCTCGACCCGAAATATCACCCATTCCTTCTCTCCAGAGATGCTGCCTGTCCCGCTGAGTTACACCAGCATTTTGTGTCTCTTGAAGCAAGCTCAGTTAAAGGGCAGCTTGGACATTTAATTTCAAGTATTTCTATAAATCTGGAATTATAAAAGCTAAGATGGAGACACAAGGAACTGCAGACATTGGAATCTTGAATAAAACACAATGTGCCGGAGTAACTCAGTAGGTCAGCATCATCTCAGGAGGGAATGGACTGATGACGTTTTGGGTCTGGGTCCCATCTTTAGACGGACTCAGACCCAGACTGAAGAAGGGTCCTGGCCCAAAGGGTCACCTATTGATTCCCTCCAGAGATGCTGCCCGACCTGCTGGGTTACTCCAGCACTCTATGTTTTAGTTCCAAAACTCACAGTGGTGTAACTGCAGCCTCACGTCGCTAGAGACCTGGGTTCCATCCTGACTACGGATGCTGTGGATACGGAGTTCGTACGTTCTCCCTGTGACCGCGTGGGTTTTCTCGTGGTTTCCTCCCACATTCCAAAAACATGCATGTTTGTAGGTTAGAAACAAATAACTGCAAATGTTGATTCACGCCAAAGATAGACACAAAGTGCTGGAGTAACTCGATGGGGCAGGCAGCATCACTGCAGAAAAAAGATGAGCGACGTTTTGTGTCGGGGCCCTTCTGCTGTAAATGATTCAGTGAATGAACCCGCTTTCTACAAATTGCCCCTTGTGTGTAGGTTGGGTAAAGTGGGATAACATGGAACAAGTGTGAACGGGTGATCGATGGTCAGCGTGGACTCAGTGGCCTAAATTCCACGCTATATCTCGAAACTAAACTAAACTGAACTGAACCAAAGTTTAATCCACTGAGTTACACCAGCATGTTGTGTCTATCTTAAACTAAAGTAACACTAAACGCAAACAGACTTTCATATGAAGAAAGACTGGATAGACTCGGCTTGTACTCGTTAGAATTTAGAAGATTGAGGGGGGATCTTATAGAAACTTACAAAATTTTTAAGGGGTTGGACAGGCTAGATGCAGGAAGATTGTTCCCGATGTTGGGGAAGTCCAGAACAAGGGGTCACAGTTTAAGGATAAAGGGGGAATCTTTTAGGACTGAGATGAGAAAAACATTTTTTACACAGAGAGTGGTGAATCTCAGGAATTCTCTGCCACAGTATGTAGCTGAGGCCAGTTCATTGGTTATATTTAAGAGGGAGTTGGATGTGGCCCTTGTGGCTGAAGAGATCAGGGGGTATGGAGATTGAAGGCAGGTACAGGATACTGAGTTGGATGATCAGCCATGACCATATTGAATGGCGGTGCAGGCTCGAAGGGCCGAATGGCCTACTCCTGCACATATTTTCTATGTTTCTATGTCTATGTTCCTATACAAGATTTGTGTCAAGTTTAAGATGGAACTGCAGATGCTGGAAAAATCGAAAGTAGACAGAAAATGCTGGAGAAACTCAGCGGGCTGAGACAGCATCTATGGAGAAAAGGAGCAGGCGACGTTTCGGGTCGAGACACTTCTTCAGATTTTTATCAAGGCTCATTTGGCTCCCGGAAGTCCTTCTGGGAAGAACATGTACCATCCAGGGCCGCTTTAGCCTAACTCCTGGCCCAGAAATATGGTTGACTTATAGTTGCCTCCTCAGCTCAGGAGTATTTACGATGGAGGGCAAATACTGACTGGTCCTTTGCCAGCGCTCATGATAATGAAACACTCTTTGTTAGCTCCACCAGTGACATCCACATTCAATAATCCGGTCAACAGGAAAAAACCCTGCAGGCATCTCCCCAAGATACACTCTGTGCCTCTAGCGCAAGCACCCTGCTGCTTCTGTGTCTACAAAGGCACGGAGGTATGGCATTCAGGGCGGCACAGTGACGCAGCGAGAACTGCAGCGAAACTTCAGACCCATCTGCCCAACGGGTCCGCGCCGACCAACTATCGCCCGTACACTCATTCTCAGTTATCCCAGTCTCCCATCCTGCAGACTAGGGGCAATTTCCAGAGGCCAAATTAACCTACAAACCTGCATTTTTTTGGAATGTGGGAGGAAACTAGAATTTCGCTAGATTTTACAAGATTAAATTTGTTCGGCATGGACTTGTAGGGCCGAGATGGCCTGTTTCCGTGCTGTAATTGTTATATGGTTATTGAGGGGGGATCTTATTGAAACGTACAAAATTCTTAAGGGGCTGGACAGGCTAGATGCAGGAAGAATGTTCCCGATGTTGGGGAAGTCCAGAACAAGGGGTCACCGTTTAAGGATAAGGGGGAAATCTTTTAGGACCGAGATGAGAAAAACCTTTTTCACACAGAGAGTGGTGAATCTCTGGAATTCTCTGCCACAGAAGGCCAGTACATTGGCTGTATTTAAGAGGGACTTAGATGTGGCCCTTGTGGCTAAAGGGATCAGGGGGATATGGAGAGAAGGCAGGTACAGGATACTGAGTTGGATGATCAGCCATGTTCATATTGAATGGCGGTGCAGACTCGAAGGGACGAATGGCCTACTCCTGCACCTATTTTGCATGTTTCTATGTTTCTAAACCGGAGAACCCGGAGAAAATCCCATGCGGTTCATGGAGAACATAAAAACTCCATACGGGCAGCACCCGTATTCAGGGATGAAAGCGGGTCTCTGGAGCTGTCAGTGCAGCAACTGTACCGTTGCGCCACCGTGCCGCCCATTTTTGCCGCCCTATTTCAAACTGTACGGGCTGATGGCTTGTACTCCACCAAGATGCACACAGCTCTGCCAAATATACGGCAGCGCACTCTGCAATCTGACTTTTCAAAGGCAATGTTTGTTCTTTATTATTTGTTTGCAACAGATTATTTATGCATGATTCTCTTCTCCCTCCCAGCTGTTACGATAGGAGTTCTCCTGAAGAAAAGCTGCAATTGTTTGTTTTTGCGGTTGCCTTTGGTCCCGTGGCGTTAGAAAACAAATACCGACTAAACCTTTCAGGCTAGAGGCTCTAAACCTTTTGCCCTTAGGGTTGCAGAAGTGACCGTGAATTTGTTTTAAGCGTTAGCCTTCAAACGAATGCAATCTTTTAAGGTGACCTCTATTTCCGCGCCGTATGCAAGGTGGCGTCCGATTAGCAAAAAGGGAAATCATTATAACGTTGGAAATAGCAGCCAGATCTCTGAAGATCTGACCTGGGTCCCGCACATTGAATGCAATCACACATCCATATCATCATGGGCCTCTAATTCATCAGATGTTTGAGGAGGATTTGGCATATCGAATAATCTCTCGAATGTCTACAGGCATAAAGTGGGGAGCCTCCTGACTGGTTGCATCAAGGCCGGGTTTGGTCAATCAAAGAAAGATAGAAAATTGGTGCAGGAGTAGGCCATTCGGCCCTTCGAGCCAGCAGTGCCATTCAATATAATCAAGAGTCAAGTCAAGAGAGTTTATTGTCATGTGTCCCAGATAGGACAATTAAATTCTTGCTTGCTGCAGCACAACAGAATATTGTAAGCATAAATACAGAACAGTTCAGTGTGTCTACATACCACAGACCATATATATACACATAAATAAACAGATAAAGTGCAATAGGCTGTTATAGTTCAGAGTTTGTTTGACGTCGTGTTTAAGTCAACCAAAATCAGCACTCCTTTCCTGTTTTTTCCCCATATCCCTTGATTCCCTAAGTCCTAAGAGCTAAATCTAACTCCCTCTTGACAACATCCAGTGAATCGGCCCCCATTGCCTTCTGTGGCAGAGAATTCCACAGATTCACAACTCTATGGTTGAAAATGTTTTCCCTCATCTCAGTCTAAAATGGCCTACCCCTTATTCGTAAACTGTGACCCCCTGGTTCTGGGCTCCCCCAACATGGGGAACATTTTTCCTGCATCTAGCCTGTCCGATCCCTTAAGAATTTTATATGTTTCTATAAGATCCCCTCTTATCCTTCTAAACTCCAGTGAATATAACCCCAGTCGACCCGTTCTTTCATCAAATGTCAGTCACGCCGTCCTGGAAATTAACCTGGTAAATCTACGCTGCACTCCCTCAATAGCAAGAATGTCCTTCCTCAAATTAGGAGACCAAAACTGCACACAATACTGCAGGTGCGGACTCACCAGGGCCCTGTACAACTGCAGCAGCGCCTCCTTGCTCCTAAACTCAAATCCTCTCGCAATGAAGGCCAACATTGTATTAGCTTTCTTCTCTGCCTGCTGTACGAATGCCCAAGAACCGAATGCCCAAGAATGAAGGAGGCAGCAAAAAGTGGTGGGCATCAATCCATCACAGGTATTGACCGAAGATGGGCACAAAATGCCGGAGTAACTCAGCAGGTCAGGCAGCATCTCTGGAAAAAAGGAATTAGGTGACGTTTCGGGTTGAGGCCCATCTTCAGGCTGAGAGTCAGGGGTGAGAGAAACTATCGGCATGAAAAGGTACAGAACAAATCACAGCCGGCACCGATGACTCTAGAAAAGTGGAGCCCACAATGATCCATTGTTGGCTCCGGAAGAGGTGATAATCAAGGGATAAAAACCGTGAAGCTGGCAAGATTTGTACTTGGTATAAATGTAAAAAATGTCCCTAGTGTAGGATGGAATTAATGTGCGGGGATCGCTGGTCAGCACGGACTAGGTGGGCCGAAAGGCCTGTTCCCGTGGTGTATCTCTAAACAAAGAAAAAAGAAGGACTAAGGTGGGAGAGGGACAGCGAGAGAGGGAATGCACTCTCATGCACACCTTTCCTGTGTCATCAATGCCGGCTGTGATATGTTGTGAAACTTTTCTTACCGCTAGTTTCTCTCTCCCTCGTCTCTCAGTCTGTAGAAGGGCCTCGACCTGAGATGTCACTTCCTCCTTTTCTCCAGAGATGTTGCCTGACCCACTGGCATTGTGTGTCTATCTTCAGTGTAAACAACATCTGCAGTTCCTTCCTACACACAGGTATTGACCAACCCACCAGCGAAGAGATCTGCAGGAGGTGTAGCTAATATTATCAAAGACCCACACCACCTTTACCACCCTCTCATCTCACTGTTACCATAAAGATCCTGAGAATCCTTACCTCCAGGTTCAAGAATTACTTCTTACCAACAGCCTACACAGGCAGGACCTACACAGTGAATGGCATGGCTGTGGAAGTGTTGTAGAGCACTGGGATCTAGGAGTACACATCGTTCCTTGAAGGTGGAGTCGCAGGTAGATAGGGTGGTCGAAAAAAGGCTATTGGCACATTGGCCTACATCAGTCAAGAGTATTGAGTATTGTAGTTGAGAGGTCATGTTGCAGTTGTATAAGACGTTGGTGAGGCTGCATTTAGAATATTGTGTTCAGTTCTGGGCATCATGTTTTAGGAAAGATGGTGTCAGGCTGGAAAGGGTTCAGAGAAGATTTACCAGGATATTGGCAGGACTCGAGGGTCAGAGCTAACGGGAGAGGTAGAGTAGGCTGGGATTCTATTCCTTGGAGTGCAGGAGGATGAGGAGTGTAAAAATCATGAGATTAATAGATCGGGTCGATGCGCAGAGTCTCTTGCCCAGAGTGGGGGAATTGAGGACCAGAGGACATAGGTTTAAGGTGAAGAGGAAAAGATTTAATAGGGATCTAAGGGGTAACTTTTTCACACAAAGGGTGGTTGGTGTTTGGAGTGAGTTGCCAGAGGAGGTAGTTGATGCTGGGGACTATCCCAATGTTTAAGAAACAGTTAGACAATACATGGTTAGGACCAAGGATCCTATAGCGGAGCAAGATGGACCACTCCTGCTAAATGCAATTTTTTTCATCCAACGGAACGTGGGCCTTTTTTTCATCCCGACCGGTACGACCTGACTCGCAGTGTAATCTACGTTGCGGGGGAACAGTTTGTGTTAATAAATTAAAATTCTGAAAATGAGGAGAAGATTTTTACCAAATAACTTTTATTTTTACTAGGATGTTTTCGTAACCGGCTTCCGTCTCCATTCTATTATCCTACGCCGCCACTTAGTCCGGAAGTGGCAGTGCTGGGAACGGCTGCGGCTCGCCTGCAGTCCGTTTGTCTTTTACTTTTTTTGTGTTGTTTTTTTTTTGTTTTGTCTAGTTATGTTTTTGGTTTTTAGGCTGTGTTTATGTGGGGAGGGGGGTGGGGGGTGAAACGGGGGCTGCTGTCACTCCCTTCAGGGGAATACGACCTTTTTGTCGTATCCCCCTTCTTTGCCTCCGTCTACGCTGAGGCCTAGCGGAGCCGGCGACCTCGGGACTCTGGAGGCAACTGACAGGACTCGTCCTGGGCTCGCTCCCGGCCCAGCCCGGGATGGAACGGTGCTCCCGTGAGAGCGGCATGGTGAGGGGCTGGAGTGGCCCAGCCCGAGGGAGGAACGGCACTCTCGTCGGAGTGGCCCAGCCCGAGGGAGGAACGGCACTCCCGTCGGAGTGGCCCAGCCCGAGGGAGGAACGGCACTCCCGTCGGAGTGGCCCAGCCCGAGGGTGGAACGGTACTCACGTGAGGGCGATCCGGTCCGGGGGCTGGGACGGTACTCCGGTGGCTGGGACGACGTTCTGGCGGCAGTGTCCAGAGTCCTGGGTTTAGCCGCGGGCCGGCGGCTGCGTGTGCTGGACTGGAGGTGCAGCGGCTTCAACCACCCCGGGCCGCAGTGTTTGAGCCGGCCCGTTCGCGGGGTTCGGTGAGCTGCGGGACTGTTTGTACCATCGCCCGGTGGGGAATCGCCTCAGCGCAGAGGGAGAAGAGGGAAGAGACTGCAGCCCTAAGATTTTTGCCTCCACCACAGTGAGGAGGTGTTTGGAGGACTCACTGTGGTGGATGTTAATTTGTGTTTATTGTTGTTTATTATTGTATGTATGACTGCAGGCACGAAATTTCGTTCAGACCGTAAAGTCTGAATGACAATAAAGGAATTCAATTCAATTCAATTCAATTCAATTCAATTCTACGGGACCTTTGGTGCGGAGACGGAAGCCGGTTACGGAAATGGGGCTTTAAATTACCCATGAATCTGCCCATGACCGTACTACCTTTTTTTCGTCGAGAGGACCATCTTCCTCGCTATAGGATCTTTGGTTAGGACTAGTGTTTGGCTGGGACATGTTGGCTGGTGTGAACAAATTGGGCTGAAGGGCCTGTTTCCACGCTGTATCACTCTGTGACTATCGCTATAACCATCAATCTCTTGAATCACACTGCCGACCCTAACTACAACCCTACCTCAGCGCCATGGCCTTTGTAATGATTGCATTACATGATTCAGCTGGCTCTTTTTAATTTATTTTTTAATATTTTTTATTAGAAGCAAACACATATTATGGTTAAAAACATTTCATGTATATCAGTCGTACATTATTAATATTATCAGTTGTGGATTGATTCTGCTTCTAGTTTTTTTTTAATGTATATAGGGGAGTAAGAGAGAAAGGCAGCTCTACCACTGCACCATTGTGCTGCCCCTTTGTGGTGTTGTTGCATTAACGGGGGGGCCTGCAAAGCTGCAACAAATAAGAATTTAGTTCTTGTGTTGTCAGTGCATATGACAACTAAACACCCCAGACTCTCTTGAAGTTAGTCGTTTGCCAGCACTTATCCCTGTGACTGAAGTGGCTAAAATGTCATTCCCAGTCTAATGTGGGTGGATGAGGAGCAAACGGGATGATGTCCAACTTACGCGGCAGTTGATTGTCAAAATCCTCTCCCACTCTTAACAGATCGGTGTGACGCATACGTTTTAATATTCATACATTATAGCTCTCCCTGTCTCTGAAAACCCACCAGATTTGAGCTGTTAGCAAAAATACATGTTGCCAGCACATTGGTTAGAGAATTGATCAATGACCTTTCAGTGCAAGTAGTGATGCAGTGTGGAAACAGGCCCTTCAGCCCAACTTGCCCACGCCCGCCAACATTTCCCAGCTGCACTTGTCCCACTTCTCCATGGATTGTCACCTTGTCGTGGTGGAGAAGCTTGTGTGGTCCTGAGATCCTGAGAGCGATGCCGTCTGGAGCTATGCTCCTGGTAGGGTCACCCATGGGGGTAAGGTCGAGGGGGAGGACTCTGACAAAGAGCAATCCAACCTAGACTTCAACGGTGGAACAGGCAGAGGATGACTGACCTTAGTGGAGCGTCACAACGGCTGGGAAGGCGGATGAAGGCTGCAGGGTCTCCGATCGTCTTGGACTCCACGCCACTGGATTCTGACCCAGATCTGTCAAGGACTGTCTGTCTGTGCACCAGTCTCCCCACGTTAAACAAAGTCACGCACTGGCGCCCTCCAACCATGGAGACACCCAAGATCAGCCACAACCAAAGCGGGCCTGAGAACTAGTCCCAGCTGCCAGCATTTGCTCCATATCCTTTCAAATATGTTCTGTCCATGTACATGTCTAACTGTTTCTTAAATGTTGGGATAGTCTCTGCCTCAACTAGCTCCCCTGGCAGCTCGTTCCATGCACCCACCGCCCTTTGTGTGAAAAAGCTACCACTCGGATTCCTATTAAATCTTTTCCTCTTCACCTTAAACCTATGTCCTCTGGTTCTCGATTCACCTACTCTGGGCAAGAGACCACCAGATTTATTCCTCTCACGATTTTATACACCTCTCTTAGATCACCTGGATGTACCTGGATCTTGGTCAAGGTCCGGGGTGGATCAATGGAAGTGAGATTATAAGCATTAGATGTCTTGAAATGAAGACAAAAGAGACTGCAGATTACTAGAGTTTAGAACTAGACATAACAGAATGCTGGACGAACTTGGGGCGGCACAGTGGTGCAGCTAGTAGTGCTGCTGCCTCACAGCACCAGAGACCCAGATTCGATTCTGACCTTGGGTGCTGCCCGTGTGGAGTTTGCACGATCCCCCTGTGACCGCGTGGGTTTCCCTCGGGTGCTCCGGTTTCCTCCCACACCCCTTACAACGTGTGGGTTTGTAGATAGACACAAAATGCTGGAGTAACTCAGCGGGAGGGACAGCATCTCTGGAGAGAAGGAATGGGTGACGTTTCGGGTCGAGACCCTTCTTCAGACTGAGCGTCAGGGGAGCAGAGGTAAGGAAGGGTAAGAGATCAAAAGAGATGCAGATCAAAGAATGCGTAGGTTAATTGGCCTCTGTAAATTGTCCCCGATGTTGGGAGCGGATGAGAAAGTGGGGAAAGCTATAAACTGATTGAACAGGTGAGCGATGGTCAACATGGACTCGGTGAGCCGTAGGTCCAGATTCCATGCTGTATCTCTAAAGAAAACTCACCCGGCCAAGAATACAACACAATACAATACAATACAATTTATTTGTCACTTGAACCTCATAGAGGCTCAAATGAAATGTTGTTTCTGCAGACATACACACAAGAAAAAAAGACCCAAGACACAACACAATTTACACAGACATCCATCACAGCGCATCTCCTCCTCGCTGTGATGGAAGGCAAAAAAACGTATCTCTCTCCTGCACTCCCCATTCCCCTCCCGATGTCAGAGTCAAAGCCCCCTGGTGGGCGATGGCAATTGTCCCGCGGCCATTAACGCCGCGCCGGGTGATGCAAGGCCACGCTCCGGGTCTTGTTGTTGGAGCCCCCGGCAGGCGCTAGCAAAGTCCCGCAGCCGTTGAAGCCGCGCCGGGCGATGTCAGGCCCCGCTCCAGGTACTCCTCGACCCCTGCGACTCGGGCGGGAGAAGTCGCCGTTGCGGAAGCCCCGAGAAAGCGGTCTCCCAGCAGGGACCCGTGGGCTCCCGATATTACTGTCCACCGGACCTGCAGTTGGAGCCTCCGAATCTCCGAGGGTCGGGTCGCAGCAGCGCGCCACCAGCGCTCCACCCGCTCCGGACTCGGCCAGCTCCGTGATGGTGAGTAGGTCCGCAGCTCCGTGACTGGAGCCCCAGGTCGTTCCTGCTGGAGGCCGCTCCACGTTGCAGCCCCAATGACAACGGAGAGGTCGGGTTCTCCGTGCAGGGGAAAGATTTTAAAACACACACACCCCCCCCCCCCCACACACACACACACACACACACACATAAAAAAAAAAAAAAACTATATTCAAACGGGACAAAAATTAACAAAAAGAGAGACGGACTGCAGAGGCCGCTGCGACTGCAACGAAGAAGCAGGAAAACACTCTATTACTATGACTGTATAAATCACTCCCACTCCAGTTCAGAGGTCCTAAAGTGGGACATGGACAGGAGATGGAGGGGAAGGGGAGGGGGGTGGGGGGGGAAGAAGAGGGGAGGGGGTTGTTTGTAAGTTAATTACCTAAAATTGGAGAATTCTGTTTTAGACATTGGAAAATAAAAAATAGGAGCATGGCTGATCATCAGTACCCCGTTCCCTCTTTTTCCTCATATCCCTTGATTCCATTAGTCCTAAGAGCTAAATCTAACTTGCTTGAAAACATCCAGTTAATTGGCCTCCAATGCTTCCTGTGGCAGAGAATTCCACAGATTCACAACTCTCTGGGTGAAAAAGTTTTTCCTCATCTCAGTCCTAAATGGCCTACCCCTTATTCTTAAACTGTGACCCCTGGTTCTGGACTCCCCCAACATCGGGACTATTGTTCCTGCAATTTTCATACTGTTAGGTTGTAAGATCCCCAAGCAAAATAAGAGTTGATGTTCCATCAGTTTGCATTCTGGCAATGGAACAAGCCCAGGATATTTTAACTCCTCTTCCATTTCCCACACTGACCTTTCTGCCCTGGGCCTCCTCCATGGCCAGTGCAAGGCCACACACAAACTTTCTATCTCTCCCCACCATAATCAGTCTGAAGAAGGGTCCCAACCAGAAACTACACCTATCCGTGTTCTCCAGAGATGCTGCCTGACCATGGATTGTCACCTTGTTGTGGTGGAGAACGTTGTGTGGTCCTGAGATCCTGACAGCGATGCCGTCTGGAGCTATACTCCTGGTAGGGTCACCTATGGCGGAAAAGATTCAAGATTCAAGAGAGTTTATTGTCATGTGTCCCTGATAGGACAATGACATTCTTGCTTTGCTTCAGCACAACAGAACATAGTAGGCAATGAATACAGAACAGATCAGTGTGTCCATATACCATTATATAAATATATACATGAAGTCTCTGACAAAGAGCAATCCAACCAAGACCTCAACGGTGGAACAGGCGGAGGATGATGGCTGGCCTTAGTGGAGCGTCACAAAGGTCGGGAAGGCGGATGAAGGCTGCAGCAGAAAAGGGTCTCAGGTCGTCTTGGACTCCATGCCACTGGATCCTGACCCAGATCTGTCAAGGACCTGTCTGTGCACCAGTCTCCCCATGTTAAACAAAGTCACGCACAGGCGTCCTCCATGAGATGATGATAGCAGCTTCTCTACCCCCCGCGCCATCGTGCGAGATCTAGTTTCCCTCGTGTACCTTTGCCTGCAAAGCGCTTGGGGCTGCAAGAGGTGCTATAGAATTACATCCTTTTTTCTTGTTGTTAATTCCACCTGCCTTTCTTCCCCCAAGCTTAGCACGAGAGCCTGGAATCTGCACCCTGCGATCTTCCAGCTGACTGAAGCATCAGGGAAGGTTACATTTCCTTTTACATGCAATCCTTCAGAACCAGTGCAATCAAACCCAAGGCTTCTCATGTCTGCTCCTGATACAGTGATGGTGCTGTTTGCTGCCACTACTCTGACAATACTGCCAGACTTTTATCTGAGCTATAGACTGAATGCATAATGGAGTAGCAGAATATTACCATAAGTACCTGAATGAAATTCTTTTAACTGTCGCTCATTATTTCAGACATGATTGCTTGATCTGAATCGTTACACTCCGGCTCTTTTGTATTGTAACAAAAATAAATTTGACGCAAATATAGTTGCCTATTTTTCAACAGGAACACTCTTGCCTGGGTGACCCGCAGTCTGCTTTCATCTTCAGCTCTTCAAATATTCTCAATGGGATTGAGACCTGCGGAGTAATAAGCCCAGTCTAACACCTTAATCCTTTCCTTATCCATTGAATCTTGCCTCCCCTCTGATGTGCAAGCTCACAGCCAATTATACTTTCGCAGGAAAGGTCTCCCTTCAGCCTCCAAAGTATCGTAGCGCTTAAAATGTCCTCCGGTCTCCCAATTTACAGTCCTTTCCCTTTCGCAGACACTTGCATTGCAAGGTAAAAAATGGTGCACCCTCACTGCCTCTGCCCCACAGAGCAGATCTCAGACATCACAGGAGCCTTGGCTTGCCCAGGCCGCCCCTTGTGTCTGCTATTGTATCTGACAACTAGCCGGAGTCTTTTCTGCGCTGTCTAGGGTTAAATTATGGAGAGAGATTATACAAACTGGCATCCTCTTCCCTGGAGTCTCAAAGGATATTTCAACTGAAGTCCGCAAGTTACTAAAAGGAAGCTGAGAGTGCAAGTCCGGGAAAAAGAAACAAGTCTCACTCTTCGGGGAGTCTGGGATTAGGAGGGAAGTCTTGAAATTAGTGCCAGGGCTTTACTTTTCAGGAGTGAAGTTAAAAAAAAAACACTCCAGGTTAGATTTCTGTCCCACAAACAGCAAAATGATGAGAGGAATCAGACAAAGAATGATTTATATTAACTCAGAATACTTCAGCAGCTACTTTATGGTGGCACGTACCTAGATACAGCAAAGTTTTTTGCGTACAGTCCAGTGAAACCATACTATACATATGCACACATTAATGTACAAGTAAAATAGTGCAACAATTATATTTTAAAATAGTGGCTTTCTTCTGAGGCAGTACACAGTGTTGCCACGTTTTCGGAACCAACTTGAAGTTTTCAAATATCAAGTTTGTAGAAACATTGAGGCTTATTTAGGCCTCAAAGGCCCGTTGCCCTGGCGATGGCCCTAGGTCGGTGGTGCAGGGATCGGCCTGGCCCGGCGATGTTGTTGGTGCCTTCCACCGCCGCAAACTCTACTGCTGCGCCACCACTTAGACTTCTTCTTCTTGCGTACGGCGTGCACAGCCTAAAGTTGTAGGTCAACTTGGTTTATTTAATCTTTTGTTTGTGCTAGTCAGGTTGATTGCATTAGTCGAAACAGGGTGGACCACGTGAAGGTTGCAATCACCCACCCCGCTGCCCTCGGTGATTTGAACCATGAAATGTTGTGCAGAATCAGTCTGGGGTTAGTTGGGGGCTTCACAAAGATTTCCACCAATAGAATTATTCTCACCACAGTTGGGGTGCACAGCAGTAGAGTTGCTGCCTCACAGCACCAGAGGCCCGGGTTCAATCCTGGCTGCGTGTACGGAGTTTGTATTGAAGATACTAGAGGAGCTCCTCTAGTGTCTTTGGTTTGTATGTTCCTCATCCTTTGTGTCTTTTCCTGGCATGGGTTCTGTGGCATTAGCACCAGTATTCACTGCGCTGCTCAGCAAGGCTCCTGGGATGTGTCGTGGAGCCAGAACCCACCCAGGAGACCGGGTGGCCAGATGAAGGAAGACCCAATGGGCCGCGGCCTGCAGGGGGGAAGCTCGGAAACCGCCGAGATCGGCCCTGAAGAGCCGAGGAGGAGGCAGTCGCTGGTGACGAACGACGCAATGAGTGGGCCAGTAGTGACTCCAGACCCTGCAAGGTCGGCTGCGGGAGGTGTTTCCGCTGGGACACGGAGACGAGGGTCGGTCGGGCGAGGAGAGGGATGTGGGTCGGAGGGCCGAGCCGGTCGAGGGCGACGGAGGAGGCCCTACAGCAGCCTGGGGCTCGCCTGGATCTGGATCCGTTCCAGTACATCCAGCGCCCGGACTGGACTTTAGACCTTATGTAAACGGCGCCAAAATATGGCGACTCGTGCACGTGTGATATGTGCGAAAATAATTCCACTCTGCTGTTCACACATGACAATAAAGTACCATTGATATAGGTTGCTACTTGGATGGAGTGCAGTGGTCTGTTGTATGAAGTTATGGACAGCTCCTTACATTGGAAGATATAATCATGAACAGTGGCGGACTGGGTCTAAAAATATTGGTTGCCAGGAGAAAAAGGGGGCCCACCCACAACTACAATGCTATCATTTAACAGGGGCCCACTTGCCATCACTTGCTATCACTTCATCAGGGGCCCACTTGCCATCGGGCAAGCTGACACCCTGGTCAGTCCGCCACTGATCATGAAGTCATACAGTGTGGAAACAGGCCCTTCGGCCCAACTTACCCACACCGGCCAACATGTCCCAGGTACACTATTCCCACCTGCCCACGTTTGGCCCAAAATCCCCTCCAAACCTGTCGTATCCATGTATCTGTCTAACTGTTTCTTAAACGTTGGGATAGTCCCAACCTCAACTACCTCCTCTGGAAGCTCGTTCCATAAACCCACCCTTTGTATGAAAAAGTCACCCCTCAGTTTCCTATTAAATCTTTCCCCCTTCAGCTTAAACCTATGGCCTCTGGTCCTCGATTCCCCTACTCTTTGGCAAGAGACTCTGCCTGATCTATTCCTCTCATGATTTTATACGCCTCTATAAGATCACCCCTCGTCCTCCTGCGCCCCAATAAATAGAGTCCCAGCCTGCTCCACCTCTCCCTGTAGCTCAGACCCTCTCGCCTGGCAACATCCTCGTAAAGATGGTTTCTGGGGCAGGCCAATGTGTGTCTTTCACAGGGTTGATAATCTTCCAGCACCGGCCGAGGATTTTTCCTCAGTCTGAGACCCTGGGAGCAGCCAAGGGGTCCTGGGCACAGCAGTTGCATGGGATGAAGTTGGACAAAGACCGCAACTTCCCTTTCCAGACTTTCCTGGCAAACGCACATACGGGAAGCAGATGGAGGATATTCTCATCCCATGGCAACGATCTCGAGGTCATCGTGACCACTGCAATGAGCGGAGTGTCTGCCACTCCATGCCCTTCCCACCACCAGTCAGGCAGGTTCTGGTTCATAAAATTCATATGTGATAGGTGCAGAATTCACAAGTTCACAAGTTATAGGAGTAGAATTAGGCCATTCGGCCCATCGAATCTACTCCGCCATTCAATCACGGCTGATCTCTGCCACCTAATCCCATTTTCCTGCTCTTCTCCCCATAACCCTTGACACCCGTTCTAATCGAGAACTTGTTTATCTCTGCCTTAAAAATGTCCACTGACTTGGCCTCCGCCACCCTCTGCGGTAACGAGTTCCGCAGATTAACTACCCTCTGACTACAGAATTTGGCCATTCGGCCCGTCGGGTCTACTCCGCCATTCAATCATGGCTGATCTATCTCTCCCTCCTAACCCCATTCTCCTGCCTTCTCCCCATCACCCTTGACACCCGTGGTGAAGGAATGCCTTTCCGAAGGCACTTGCACTTGGGGGAACCATCAAAGAGGAGCCCCTCTTCCCCCATCCCCTCCCCTCCCCCACATCCTCCTCCAACAACATCAGCAAGGATATTCCATGCAGACTGTTCCTTGATTGACTTGCGGTCCAGATTGTAGCCAAGAAGGGCGGCATATTAGCGCAGCGGTAGAGTTGCTGCTTTATGACACCAGAGACTTGGGTTCCATCCTGACCACGGGTGCTGCCTGTACGGAGTTGGCACGTTCTCCCCGTGACCACATGGGTTTCATCCGGGAACTTCGGTTTCCTCCCACACTCCAAAGACGTGCAGGTTTGTAGGTTAATTGGCCCCCTGTAAATTGTAAGTTGTCCATAGTCTGTAGGATAGCGCTAGTGTACGGGATGATCGATGGTCGGAGCTGAGTCGATGGGCCGAAGGGCCTGATTCCATGCTGTATCTCTAAAGTCTAAAGTAATTTCCTTTAATCGTCTTCCTCCCAGAGAGTTGTGAATCTGTGGAATTCTCTGCCTCAGAGGGCAGCGGAGGCCAATCCTTTGGATGCTTTCAAGAGCGAATTATGCCCCTGTCCCACTTAGGAAACCTGAACGGAAACCTCTGGAGACTTGCAGGTAGTGGAAGCAGGTAGGGAGACTGACAAAAACCTCCGGGAACCTCCGGGAACCGCAAGGAAACCTTGGGTGGGGCGCAAAGTCTCCAGAGGTTTCTGTTCAGGTTTCCTAAGTTGGACAGGGGCATTTGATAGAGCTCTTAAAGATAGCGGAGTCAGGGGATATGGGGAGAAGGCAGGAACGGGGTACTGATTGTGGATGATCAGTCATGATCACATTGAATGGTGGTGCTAGCTTGAAGGGCCGAATGGCCGACTCCAGCACCTATTGTCTATTGTCCCTTCAATAGTAGCTCTAGCCCCACTTCCAACAGCCGTTTGACCAGGGAGTCAGCATTGTAAAAAATGATCCAAAGAATGAATTCAGATCTGATAGAAACATAGAAACATAGAAATTAGGTGCAGGAGTAGGCCATTCGGCCCTTCGAGCCTGCACCGCCATTCAATATGATCATGGCTGATCATCAAACTCAGTATCCCATACCTGCCTTCTCTCCATACCCTCTGATCCCCTTAGCCACAAGGGCCACATCTAACTCCCTCTTAAATATAGCCAATGAGCTGGCCTCGACTACCCTCCTCTGCAGCAGAGAGTTCCAGAGATTCACCACTCTCTGTGTGAAAAAAGTTCTTCTCATCTCGGTTTTAAAGGATTTCCCCCTTATCCTTAAGCTGTGACCCCTTGTCCTGAACTTCCCCAACATCGGGAACAATCTTCCTGCATCTAGCCTGTCCAACCCCTTAAGAATTTTGTAAGTTTCTATAAGATCCCCTCTCAATCTCCTAAATTCTAGAGAGTATAAACCAAGTCTATGCAGTCTTTCTTCATAAGACAGTCCTGACATCCCAGTAATCAGTCTGGTGAACCTTCTCTGCACTCCCTCTATGGCAATAATGTCCTTCCTCAGATTTGGAGACCAAAACTGTACGCAATACTCCAGGTGTGGTCTCACCAAATCCCTGTACAACTGCAGTAGAACCTCCCTGCTCCTATACTCAAATCCTTTTGCTATAAATACACCCTTAATTTCTTATGAACAATAAAATTCCTACTTGCAGCAGCATATCAGGACTTTAAATTCAATGCACACAGACAACATGTAAAAAAACCTAAAACAAAATTCAATAAATTAACAACCTAGGGCATTAGAATAGAGCGGCACGGTGGTAGAGTTGCTGCACCAAAGACTTTAGTTCGATCCTGATTTCGAGTGCTCTCTGTGTGGAGTTTGCACGTTCACCCTGTGACAGTGTGGGTTTCATCTAGGGTCAGTGGTTCCCAACGTGGGGCGTACGCCCCACAGGGGGGCAATTTAATTTTTAAGGGGGGCTATTACAACCAAGGTATTGGCGTTTTAAGCTTCTTCAGCTGAAACGGAGTTCACTTTTTAAATGATAAGAATTATATATCACCACATGGGGGGGGGGCATCAGGACTTTAGAGGTGATTAGGTGGGGCATGGCCAAAAAAAGGTTGGGAACCACTGATCTAGGTGCTCCGATTTCCTCTCACACCCCAAAGACGTGCGGGTTTTTTAGACGTTAATCGACCTCCATCTGAATGGAGATAGACAGAGATCAGTGCTCTCCATACTTTCCAAAGTTGGTGCAAGAATAAATAAAATATACCACCTTATATTTCCAGCCACATATGAAATATTACAGGAAGGATGCGGAGGCTTTGTCGAGGGTGCAAAAGGGGTTTACCAGAATGCTGCCTGGATTCGAGGGTATCTGGTATAAGGAGATGTTAGTCAAACTTGAACTGAAAAAAAAAAGCTTTTTACTGTACCTCAGTACATGTGACAATAAGCTAAACTAAACTGAACTGATTTCCTTGGAGCATCGGAGGTTGAGGGGAGACCTGATAGGTCTCCCCTCAACCTCCGATGCTCCAAGGAAATCAGTTCAGAAGTATCTAAAATTTATAAGGTAGACATTCAGAATCTTTTTTCCCCCAGGGTGGAAATGTCAAAGACTAGAGGGCCGTGCTTTAAGGTGAGAGTGATACAATTAAAAGGGGTTAAATGAGGCAAGTTTTTTTTCCACAGAGAACGATGTGGGCCTGAAACACACTGCCAAGAGTGGTGGTGTAGGCAGATATGATGGTGCCATTTAACTATACAACGCCTCGCCCTTCTGTCGTGCGATAGACTGATACTGACCCCCCCCCCCGCTTCCCAATCTTTGCACATTCCCAATCCTGGACTTTCCACTCATCCCTTTCATTTCATGTTTCATGTATCTTCAAGTTCAAGTTCCAGTTCAAGTTCCATTTCTTGGCACATGCACCCTTTTGGTACAGTCAGATTTGAATTACCAAACGGCCATACGAATAAAAAGAACACAATACTCGATAGAATTTAACATATATTAACAATTACAGCATTGAAACAGGCCATCCCGGCCCTTCTAGTCCGTGCCGAAAACTTACTCTCACCTAGTCCCATCTGCCTGCACTCAGACCATAACCCTCCGTTCCTTTCCCGTCCATATACCTATCCAATTTATTTTTCAATGATAAAATCGAACATGAACATCCCCACACAGCGGAATCAACGTTTCCCACTGTGAGGGAAGGCAATAAAGTTCAGTCAGCTTCCTCATTGTTGAGCGTATCTTGTGGTGCTCTACGACTGGTGGCCGACGGATTTCCCTCCTGGGATAAATAAAGTCCTACCGTATCGCCTGCGCAGAGAATTGAGGGATATGGGTGTCACGTGCAGGCAAACAAGACTGGTTTAACTTGGCATCATGTTGCAAGAGTCAAGAGCATTTTTATTCTCATGCGTCCCAGATAGAACAATGAAATTCCTACTTGCTGCAGCACAACAGAACTTGCATCGACACTGTGGGCCGAAGGGCCAGTTCCTGTGCTGTACTCTTCTATGCTCCGTGAGAGGTGGGAGAGAAACAGACCTCATGAGCTTTCAACCCTTTGACAGCTCTGTGCGTGGGTGTCTGGTTTTCCTCCTCCATCCTCATCATCTTTACGGTCCACCTTGCCGTTAACCGCTGACATTTGGCGGACCCGGATCGCATCATTTGGAAGCGTCTCAGACTGTCACATTTTCCATCGGTAGCCCATTGCAAAAATCTTCCAGAGCAGTCCTTTAAGTCGCAGATTTGTGCAATTTCTCCCAGCCCTTTCTTCAGAGGCTTGCTGTCCCTTCAACTCCACAGCCTCCTTTGGGCTGTTATCTTTAATTCAAAGAACAACAAACAAAAACAGCACCCAAAGACCAATTCTTTGTGGCAAAGCTGAACTCATCGACGGAGTCCTTCATCTTTCTTTCACCTTCAGGGCCCCAAGTGCAGAGGAGAGAGCCGAGATTTCACAGCTCCACTGTGACACAGGGATCCCTTCGGAAAACATGTAACTGGTCACTTAAACTTGAGTTCCCGAGAATTTCATTTAATCATCCTTCCTGTGCCTTCTCCTTGTGTAATGACTTTGCATCCTGTGCCTTCATAGTGTGAGCACTCCTCTCTGTCCACATCTATTACAAAGATTGCAGGCTGAGATATTGTAAGGAAACAGTAAAGTATTGGATTTGACAGGATATCAGAGAATTGGAACTGAGGAAAGGAGAAGATCAGGACCTCCATTGGTAGTTTTGGAGTATCGGTTTATCAGGGCCCTGGGGGAGATATCAGGGCTTTAGAACCAACAGGTCTCAGATTTTGATTGTGTAGGAAAGAACACTCTATCTCTGTCCCACCCACTCCCCTGACATCAGTCTGAAGAAGGGTCTCCACCCGAAACGTCACCCATTCCTTCTCTCCAGAGATGCTGCCTGACCCGCTGAGTTACTCCAGCATTTTGTGTCTACCTTCAGAGTCTTGATTAGTACGGGTGTCAGAGGCAATGGGGGAGAAGTCAGGGTAATGGGGCTAGAAGGAAGAGATAGATCAGCCATGATTGAATGGCGGATTAGACTTGATGGGCCGAATGGCCTAATTCTGCTCTTATCACATCACCTTATCACCTTATGAGTCAGAGCTGTGGTGGGTGAGGGAATTGGGGTGAGATCAGGGGTGGTGGAGGAGAGGGTAGGTGCTTGTGGTCTGAAATTGTGCAAGTTGTGAAAGTGACCACCTGGATGAGTCAGCAATCTCCAAAAGGGTGGTGAATCTGTGGAATGCTTTGTCACAGAAGGCTGTGGAGGCCAAGTCAATGGATATTTTTATGGTGAAGATTGATGGATACTTGATTAGCAAGGGTTGTCAGGGGTTATGAGAAGAAGGCAGGAGAATGGGGTTGAGAGGGAAAGATAGATCAGCCAAGATTGAATGGTGGAGTAGACTTGATGGGCCAAATGGCATAATTCTGCTCCTATAATTTATGAACATGAAAAAGCATGAAATATGGGGCATGGCATCAAGGCAAAAGGTAGTTAATCTGTGGAACTCATTGCCACAAAGGGCTTTGGAGGCCAAGTCAGTGGCTATTTCTAAGGCAGAGATAAACAAATTCTTGATTAGAACGGGTGTCAAGGGTTATAGGGAGAAGGCAGGAAATTTGGATATGGAGGCAGAAATCAACCATGATTGAATGGCGGAATAGACTCGATGGGTCCAATGGCCTAATTCTACTCCTATACCTTGTGACCTTGTGTGATATACTTCGGAAGCTGAAATTATGTCAGATGCACTTGGATAACTCAAGCTGGAAAATACTCAGTCAAGTTGCCAAACCGATGGAAAGATACAAGCAAAGGTGAAACAGTGAGTTGTTAGGGGACTTCCAAAAAGTTTCTAAAAGGATGTAGATAGGATTTATTGACTTAGCAAAAGGATAGTGAAGATACCTTTGGGACTTGAGGGACTCCCCTTTCGCTATCTTGAGCTTCCACTGTCGTTCTGGTGAAGGCTCCACCACAGGCTGCTGGGGTTGCCATGTTCAATGAGTCAAGAGCAGTGAAGGGTGAAGAGTGAAGAATTAAGAGTCCAAGAGTCATAGGGTTTTAGAGGGATACCTCCTGGAAACAGGCCCTTTGGCTCAACTCGCCCACACCAGCCAACACGTCCCGACTGCACCAGTCCTACCTGCCCGCATTTGGTCCAGATCCCTCCAAACCTGTCCTATCCATGTCTAACTGTGTCTTAATAATTGGGATAGTCCCGGCCTCAACTACCTCATCTGGCAGCTCGTTCCGTACCCCCACCACCCTTAATGTGAAAAGGTTACCCCTCAGATTCCTATTAAAACTTTCCCCTTCACCTTAAACCTATGTCCTCTTGTCCTCGATTCACCTACTCTGGACCAGAGTGAAGAGTGTTTAATTGTCATATGTACCGAAAACAGATCAATGAAATCAGGTCTGTAGAAACATAGAAACATAGAAACATAGAAAATAGGTGCAGGAGTAAGCCATTCGGCCCTTCGAGCCTGCACCACCATTCAATATGATCAAGGCTGATCATCCAACTCAGTATCCTGTACCTGCCTTCTCTCCATACCCACTGATCCCTTTAGCCACAAGGGCCACATCTAACTCCCTCTTAAATATAGCCAATGATCTGGCCTCAACTACCTTCTGTGGGAGAGAATTCCAGAGATTCACCACTCTCTATGTGAAAAATGTTTTTCTCATCTCGGTCCTAAAAGATTTCCCCTTTATCCTTAAACTGTGACCCCTTGTTCTGGACTTCCCCAACATCGGGAACAATCTTCCTGCATCTAATATACAGTATATTATAGCAATGGAAGCCAGAAGGCCGCTTTCAATGAAGAAAGGGCAATATATTTCCAAGCTAGGATGGTATGTGACTTGGAGGTGAGTACGGAGTTGCTGGTTTCTCCCCGAACCCACTTGACCTTGCCCTTCTTGCTGGTAATGGTTTCAGCTTTGGAATGCTGCTATCGGAGACGCCCAGTTGAATAATACCAGCACATTTTTTGGAAGGGACACAGCGTGCACCCCTGGCAGGGGGAGTGAATATTTAGGCCCTCTAGACAGGCTGCCAGACGAGCAGACTGTTTAGTCTTGGACGACACTGAGCATTTGCAACTGTTCTTGTCCTGGCAAGTGGGGCTTGGTCCTCACTTGTGCCGTGTAGACGTTGGAAAGACCTTGAGGTACTTGAGACCAGGAGGTGAGTGATTCACTGCCAACCACTGACACAGAATCAAGGGATACGGGGAGAAGGCAGGAACGGGGCACTGATTTTGGATGATCAGCCATGATCATATTGAATGGTGGTGCTGGCTCGAAGGGCCGAATGGCCTCCTCCTGCACCTATTTTCTATCTATTTCTTTGTTTCTATGGCCTGGGCTCTTTTTGATTCCTCTTTACTTACGTAGTGTACAGTACAGAGACAACGTAGCATTTAGGCTTGAAGAGCGACAAAAAGATTTTCACACTAGTCACCGAGGTACACACAGTCAGAGCTGGGCACAAAGTGCTGGAGTAACTCAGCGGGTCAGAGCAGTCCCTCTCTCCGCAGAGGGAAAACAATAGGTGACATATCGGCCTTCGGTCGGAGACAGAGCAGTTGCCATACCATACTGTGATGCAGTTGGTAAGGATGCTCTCGATGGTGCAGCGGTAGTAGAAGTTCACCAGGATCTGACAGATGAGCCTTCTTCGAAGCAGTTTGATGAAAGGCCACGACCCAAAATGTTATTCTCCAGAGATGCTGCCTGACCCCTTGAGTTATGTGTCCATCCTCGGTATAAACCAACTTGGTCTTCTTGGAGTTAAGGGCCAGGTTAACTGCTTCGAAGCAGTTTGATGAAAGGCCACGACCCAAAATGTTATTCTCCAGAGATGCTGCCTGACCCCTTGAGTTATGTGTCCATCCTCGGTATAAACCAGCAGCTGTCCAGGCATAGTGAGATTCTTTGCTTCCATACACAATGTATACAAATAGCAGCCACATACGGCGCTGACAAAGTTGTAAAGCACGCCGGCCCCCCCCCCCCCCCCCCCCCCACATTGTCCATTGTTCTCCCCCTTTCCTCACCGGGGGTCCTCCATTGTTCTCCCTCACGTGGTTCCCTCACCCCGGGTCCTCCATTGTTCCCTCACGCCTCCCCCCCCCCCACCCCCACTGTGGTCCTCCACACCAGAGATCATAGAGGAGCTCCTCTAGCATCTTTGCTCCACTCTCTCTCACCGACCACAAGCTGCGGGTCGACCCGCGAGGCATTGCCGCCACCGCCGAGGCCCCATCGTCGCTAGACTTCATCGTTGCCGCCGGAGAGGCCTCACCGCTGTCGACGCCCCAGCTCACGCCACCGTGGTGCCGACCCCGGCCCCAGCCGCGGACTCCGTCACCCGCTTCGCCCGACCCCGGCTTCTACCCGCGAGGCCCAAAGTCTGTTCATTCAGTGACTTCTTAACTTATTCTTATCTTAACTCAGTCTATCACCATGTATACAGATCAAGATACATACTAGATGATCAGCTCAGACATGTATAGATTATCCGAGGTCTTTTTTTTACAAACCACTTCTGTATATATGTAGGGAGGAACTGCAGATGCTGGTCTACACCAAATGCTGGAGTAACTCAGTGGCTCTCTTGTTTTCACACCTTACCCTTTCATATCTCTGTGTCCCCCCTCTCCCCTGACGCTCAGTCTGAAGAAGGGTCTCGACATGAAACGTTACCCATTCCTTCTATCCAGAGATGCTGCCTGTCCCACTGAGTTACTCCAGCATTTTGTGTCTGTCTTCTGTATATATATATTGTCGTGGTCATAAGAGTCACAGAGTGATACAGTGTGGAAACAGGCCCTTCGGCCCAACTTGCCCGCACCGGCCAACAATGTCCCAGCTACTCTAGTCCCACCTGCCTGCACTTGGCCCATATCCCTCAAAACCTGTCCTATCCATTTACCTGTCTGTTTCTTAAACACTGGGATAGTCCCAGCCTCAATCACTGTGCCCCCTCGTTCCATAATGTATCAGGAGTGGATGGAAAAGTGGGGTAACGAAAAACAGGTGATTGTTTAAGAAGGAACTGCAGATGCTGGAAAAATCGAAGGTAGATAAAAATGCTGGAGAAACTCAGCGGGTGAGGCAGCATCTATGGAGCGAAGGAATAGGTGACATTTCAGGTTGAAACCCTTGGTGATTGATGTTCGGTGGGTCAAAGGGCCTGTTTCCGTTCTGCATCTCTAAATACAAACGCAGGTGGGTGCCTAGTGTTAAATTCACCAGCATGGCAACTATCTTCATTGAGGTTGGCTGCCACTTTCCATTGATTCTTATTCAGAGAGATTTTTTTTCTTTGCCTAAAGTCATCAACAGCTGTAAGTGGTTCACATTCTAAATCTGACATCCCCCTTCCTTAACAAGCGTGGAAAGTATTATGAAAAGTAGCAAGCATTTACTTACACAGTGCTGCGGTCAGCCAGAGTAATTGCCAGCAGTCTGTTCTAACTACGCTGTGCTCCGGCGTGGTGCAGAGTTGCTGGCATACATGAATATTGCTGTCACTGCCAATTACAGTCAACGTGCAACCCTTGCTGAAGCGAGCAGCTCACCACATCCATTGAAATGCAGCACGTCGACTGCGCTCCACCTTGCTCCACACAGGGACTGATGCTACATGGCCTGCGTGCTCAGACAGCATGGCCCTTCTGCACTGTGGTACATGTCTGTAGAATTGGCAAGGAAGCACCACGATGTTACACCGCACAGGAATATTGCCAAAGACAGCGCAGATTACAGAGGGGACTCGCGTTCCCAAATGTTATTTTTAATGTATTTCTATCAAGTCAAACAAAGCTATCAAACTAGAATTGGATTGGCACTTGAGGGGGAAACATTGTCAAAGCTGCGGGGAAAGTGAAGTGAATGGGACTCACTATATTACACCACCGAGAGCTGACAGGGATTCGAGGGCTGGTGTATTGTGATGATTCTATGATATTTCTCACCTTTTTCTAATCAATGGATTTCTCATGTAAACTGCACAGTGTGACGCTCACATTAAGCTGGGAGTTGTTCTGTGCATTTTCAGAAGTTTAATCTTCCTTAAGTACTTCTTCAACCAGCCTTATCTGTGTTAAGCAAGGATCGGTAAATGAAGGCAGACACAAAACGCTGGAGTAGCTCAGCGGGACAGGCAACATTTCTGGATAGAAGGAATGGGCAACGGTTTTTTTTGTTTTGTTTTTTTTGAAAATAGGTGCAGGGGTAGGCCATTCGGCCCTCCGAGCCTGCCCCGCCACTCAATCTTACCATGGCTGATCATCCAACTCAGTATCCTGTACCTGCCTTCTCTCCATACCCCCTGATACCTTTAGCCTCAAGGACCACATCTAACTCCCTCTTAAATATAGCCAATGAACTGTGGCCTCAACTACCTTCTGTGGCAGAGAATTCCTCAGATTCACCACTCTCTGTGTGAAAAATGTTTTTCTCACCTCGGTCCTAAAAGATTTCCCCCTTATCCTTAAACTGTGACCCCATGTTCTGGACTTCCCCAACATCGGGAACAATCTTCCTGCACCTGGCCTGTCCAACCCCTTACAAATTTTATTCAAGAAGGAACTGCAGATGCTGGAAAATCGAAGGCACACAAAATTGCTGGAGAAACTCAGCGGGTGCAGCAGCATCTAGGAGCGAAGGAAATAGGCAACGTTTCGGCCCGAAACGTTGCCTATTTCCTTCGCTCCTAGATGCTGCTGCACCCGCTGAGTTTCTCCAGCAATTTTGTGTACCCTTAAGAATTTTGTAAGTTTCTATAAGATCCCCCCTCAATCTTCTAAATTCTAGCGAGTACAAACCAAAAGTGATTCACTACAGTATGTTTCCTTTGGGAAGCAGCTTCATCCAAAACCATGTGATAGTACATTTGGGCAGGTAGATGGATAGGAAAGGTTTAGAGAGATATGTGCCAAAATGGTTCACAATATTCCAAATGCGGCCTGACCAGCACCTTATAGAGCCTCAGCATTACATCCCTGTTTTTGTATAGAAGCCCTCTCAAAATAAATGCTAGCATTGCGTTTGTTCTCTTTATTACTGATTCGACTTGCAGATTAACTTTTTGGGAATCCTGCACCAGCGCTCCCAAGTTCCTTTGCACCTCCTTTTTCTGGATTCTCTCAGCATTTAGAAAATAATCTACCCCTTTATTTCTGGAGGGAAAGGGCGAAAACAGGCCGTTCGGCCCACCGAGTCCGTACCGACCGGCGATCCCCGCACACTAACACTATCCTACACACACTAGGGACAGCTTACCATGTTACTGAAGCCAATTAACCTACAAACTTGTACGTCTTTGGAGTGTGGGAGGAAACCGGAGCACCTGGAGAAAACCCATGCAGGTCACGGGGAGAACGTACAAGCTCCGTACAGACAGCAGCTGTAGTCAGGATCGAACCTGGATCCCTGCTGCTGTAAGGCATCAACTCTACCGCAGCACCACCGTGTTGGTGGACCGGCTCCTAATGCAGCCACCCTGCTAAAAAGACTGTGCATTCACTCTATCTGTGCAGGAAGGAGCTGCAGATGCTGGTTTGTACCGAAGGTAAACACAAAATGCTGGTGGAACTCAGTGGGACAGGCAGCATCTCCGGAGAGAAGGAATGCGGTCGAGACCCTTCTTCAGACCGCGGCAGACTGCAACATCAGTCTGAAGAAGGGTCTCAACCCAAAACGTCACACATTCCACCTCTCCAGAGATGCTAGCTGGCCCGCTGAGTTACACCAGCATTTAGCGTGTACATTCACCCTATCTATTCTCCTCATGATTTTGTACATCTCTGTAAGATCATATCTCATCTTCCTGCACTCTAAGGAATAAAGTCCTGGCCTGCCCAATCTCTCCCTATAGCCCAGGGTCTTGCGTTCTGACAACATGACTCCTGTAGTGTAACAACCAGTACTATACACGTTCCTTTTAGTTTTGTGCAGCCATAACATAATATCCCACCTCGAAGGGCCGAATAGCCTACTCCTGCACCTATTGTCTATTGTCTATTATACTCAACATGTCAGCCTTCTTTCCTTCCCTTGAGTATTCCCTCGTTACATGCCATAGATAGGCAATGAGATATTCAAGTTAGCCACAAAATGTTGGAGTAACTCAACGGGTCAGGCAGCATCTCTAGAAAAAAGAAATAGGTGACGTTTTGGGTGGAGACCCTTCTTCAGACTGAGGGTGAGGCAGTCACAATAAGAACAGTAAGGTGTTCAAGCTTGCTGTTCCTCAGCTTCCAGTAATGGCAATAGACAATAGATGCAGGAGTAGGCCATCCGGCCCTTCAAACCAGCATCGCCATTCAATGTGATCATGGCTGATCATCCATTATCAGTACCCAGTTCCTGCCTTCTCCCCATAGCATCCTGACTCCGCTATCTTCAAGAGCCCTATCTAGCAACCTGAAATTAAAAACAGAAATTGCTGAAAATGATCACAGGCTCACGTGGAACTTGTGAAGAGGGCGATTATCTCAACTGGAGTTCGAACAAAATTGAGATGGATTCTTGGCTTGTGTCTTTGGATACCCACTCACTCACTCACTCATTAAGCAGTTCCAGCATTATATATATTTTTAATTTCAATTCTCCAATATCCAAGTCATTAGTAAAACAAAATATTCAAAGTCATTTTGCTTTTAGGCAAATCTGAAGACTAAAAGGGGGTGGCACAGTGGTGCAATGGTAGAGTTGCTGCCTTACAGCGGCAGAGACCCGGGTTCGATCCTGACTACGGGTGCTGTCTGTACGGAAGTTTGCAGGTTCTCCCAGAGATCGTGTGGGTTTTCTCCGGGTGCTCCGGTTTCCTCCCACACTCCAAAGACGTACAGGTTCGTAGGTTAGTTGGCTTCTGTAAATTGCCCTTAGTGTGTTGGATAGAACTAGTGTATGGGTAATCGCCAGGTCGGCGCGGACTTTGTGGGTCTGTTTCCATGCTGTATCTCCAAACTAAACTAAAGAAACAGAGAAGAAATTTTAATTAAAATTTAAATGAGCCAGGCAGCGGGAAAACTTCCAACCCCAGTTAGATTTCTGTTAGCTAATTAAAGTTAAAGTTCGTTAAAAGAAACGGCGGTAGCAGGAAGACAGAAGGAGTAATACACATGATCTTTGATCTAGCAGGACAAATACAGAGGGCTGAATGGCCTGGAATTTTTTTTTTTACATGAGTCACCTTCCCTCCCCTGTTTCAATGGAAAGTCTATGTCCCCCCAGTGTGATACATAAGGGTTCTGGATCATCACCAAAACATCAAAGAGTGCACCAAAGAGTAGTGTGTGGCACAGTGGCGCAGCGGATAGAGTTGTTGCCAGGGACCTGGGTTAGATCCTGACTACAGGTGCTGTCTGTACCAAAGATCCTATAGCGAGCAAGATAGTCCACTCGACGAAAAAGATGTAGTACGGGCATGGGCAGATTCATGGGTAATTATAGGCCCCATTTCCGTAACCGGCTTCCGTCTCCGCACCAATGTTCCCATAGGATAATAGTGCCGAGACGGGAAGCCGGTTACGGAAACATCCTCGTAAAAATAAAAGTTATTTGGGAAAAATCTTCTTCTCATTTTCAGAATTTTAATTTATTAACACAAACTGTTCCCCAGCAACGCTGATTACACTGTGAGTTGGGTCAGATCGAGGCGGATCCGGTTACGGAAATGGATGAAAAAAAGGCCAACGTTCCGTTCCGTTCCATTGCGTAATACACCTCAGCCCATTGCATTTAGCAGGAGTAGCCCATCTTGCTCCTCCGCTATAGGATCTTTGGTCTGTACGGAGTTTGTACGCTCTCCCCGTGACCTGCGTGAGTTTTCTCCGGGCGCTCCGGTTTCCTCCCACACCCCAAAGATGTCGAGGTTTGTAGACAGATTGGCTTTGGTGAAATTGCAAACTCTCACCAGTGTGTGTGTAGCATAGCACTAGTAAGCGGGGATCGCTGGGCCAAAGGGCCTCGGTTTCCGCACAGTGTGTCTCTAAACTAAAAAACGTCGGTAGATTTAAGAGGAGGTGGGTTTTGGCTGTAAAGTTAGACCTGCCAAATAGCAGATCCTCCAAAGCCGGCCATAAAAGGGCAAATTATCTTCAAATTCGCCAGAACTGGATTGCTTTTTAAAATAATGAGAAAACTGAAGATGTCAATTACTTTGCATGAGGAAGTGTGTGCATATTTTTAAGTGTTCAAATCGTTCCATTAGCAGGTTAGTCTGATTAGTGGGACAGCAATTCTCCCCAATTTACATCACCCTTTTATCTAAAACACTATCATACCTCGTGAAGGGAAACATACTCTGATTAAAAAGGATGCTGGCAGGTGACGTCTCTGCTGTTCCACACACAGGCTTCAAGTGAAAATTCCCCACAATTTGTCAGACATTTTTCTTGTCTGAGATGCTAATTCTTCAGAAGTGGATATAATTAGAACTGATCCTAATGGTGTAAAATAGCATTTAACATTGATAAATCTCTTACAGAGTCGCAGGAATAATCCAGATGGCTGAATTATTACAAAGATCTTTAAAAGATCACGGTCACGCAGATGTAAGGTTCGTCTCCATGAAAAAAAAAAAATTAATTGCCATTGTCTTTTACATATTTTCTGCATAGAAATCTTTTCATTCCTAATATTCCGATGGGGAGCATGTGAATGCTTTCAATCTCAAGCCACCTTGCACAGACTCTGCAAACATGGTCGGCAATCAATTCTTAATGGATCTAAAAGAGCAATGAGCACTCGTTCATTTAATGATCTAACCCGCTCTCCAAGTATCACTTCAAGAAGTAATGAAACCTTTGAATGGTGAGGCTTGACGGGAGGGGAAGAGCAACTTCTTGAGCTGAAAATAATGTTCAATGGGAGTCTAGCTTAGTTCAGTTAGAAAGCATAGAAGCATAGAAAGAATAGGTGCAGGAGCAGGCCATTCGGCCCTTCGAGCCAGCACCGCCATTCAATGTGATCATGTCTGATCATCCACAATCAGTACCCCGTTCCCGACTTTCTCCCCATACCCCTTGATTCCGCTAGCCCTAAGAGCTCTATCTAACTCTCTCTTTTGAATGCATCCAGTGACTCGGCCTCCACTGCCTTCTGAGGCAGGGAATTCCACAAATTCACAACTCTCTGGGTGAAAACGTTTTTTCCTCATCTCAGTTCTAAATGGCCTACCACCTTATTCATAAACTGTGGCCCCGGGTTCTGGACTCCGCCAACATCATTGAAGAATTTAATATGTTTCTATGAGATCCCCTCTCATCTTTCTAAATTCCAGTGAATACAAGCCCAGTCGACCCATTCTTTCATCATATGACAGTCCCGCCATCCCGGAAATTAACCTGGTGAACCTATGCTGCACTCCCTAAATAATTTCCTTCCTCAAATTAGGAGACCAAAATTGCACACAATACTCCAGGTGCGGTCTCACCAGGGCCCTGTACAACTGCAGTAGGACCTCCTTGCTCCTAAACTCAAATCCTCTCGCAATGAAGGCCAACATCCCATTAGCTTTCGTCACTGCCTGCTGTACTAGCATGCTTACTTTCAGTGACTGATGTACAAGGACACCCAGGTCTCGTTGCAGCTCCCCTTCTCTGAATTTGGCACCATTCAAATAATAATCTGTCTTCCTGTTCTGGCCACCAAAGTGGATAACCTCACATTTATCCACATTATACTGCATCTGCCATGTATCTGCCCACTCACCCAACCCATCCAAGTCACCCTGCAGCCTCATAGCATCCACCTCGCAGCTCACACTGCCACCCAGCTTTGTGTCTTCTGAAAATTTGGAGATGTCCCTCGTCTAAGTCATTAATATATATTGTAAATAACTGGGGTCCCAGCAACGAGCCTTGCGGCACCCCACTAGTCACTGCCTGTCATTCTGAAAAGGACCCCTTAATTCCTACTCTTTGCAACCTGTCTGCCAACCAGTTCTCTATCCATGTCAATATCTTAGCCCCAACAACATGTGGTCTAATTTTGCACACTAAGTTCAGAGATACAGCGCAGAAACAGGCCCTTCGGCCCACCGAGTCCATGCCGACCAGCGATTCCTGTACGCTAGCACTATCCTACACACACTAGGGACAACTTAGAATTTTTACACAAGGCAATTAACCTACAAACCTGTACGTCTTTGGAGTGTGGGAGGAAACCGGAGAACCCGGAGAAATCCCAGGTGGTCACAGGGAGAACGTGCAAACTCCGTACAGACAGCACCCATAGTTAGGATGGAACACGGGTCTCTGGCGCTACAAGGCATCAACTCTACCACTGCGCCACCGTGCCGCCCTAAATTGAAGGCTATTCCACCCATTACCAGCAGAACAAACAGGTATTAAGGTTGATTCCACTTGCCAAATCTTCCTTGTCTGAGGCGCAAATTCTCCAGGAGTACATTTTGTTCTAACCGATGCTTCAGCATTTAAAAGGCACTTGGACGGGTACAGGGATAGGAAAGGTTTAGAGGCACAGTGGCGAGTGGTAGAGTTGCTGCTTACGGCGCCAGAGACCCGGGTTCGATCCTGTCTATGGTTTCTGTCAGTAGGGAGTTTGAACGTTCTCCCTGTGACTGCGTGGGTTTTTCCCGGGTGCTCCAGATTCCTCCCACATTCCTAAACTGGCAGGTTTGTAGGTTAATTGGGTTCTGTAAATTGTCTATCGTGTGTAATATACAACTTGTGTGCGGGTGGCTGTTTCCATAGCCTCAGAATAAAAGGACGTACCTTTGGAAAGGAGATGAGGAGAAATGTCTTTTGTCAGAGAGTGGCGAATCTGTGGAATTCATTGCCACAGAAGGCTGTGGAGGCCAAGTCATTGGATATTTTTAAAGGGGAGATTGACAGATTATTGATTAGTATGGGTGTCAGTTGTATGGGGAGAAATTAGGGCAGGAGAATGTGCTTGAGAGGGAAAGATAGATCAGCCCTGATTGAATGGCTGAGTAAACTTGATGGGCTGAATGGCCTAATTATGTTCTACCCTTGTGAAGTTAAGAGCTTCTGGACCCACAGAGCCAGTATGGAAGCAAGGTCCTCCAGAAGGACAGGGTGGCGCAGCGGTAGAGTTGCTGCCTTACAGTGCCAGGTTCGATCCTGACTAAGGGGTAAGTAAGTAAGTACGTTTTATTTATATAGCACGTTTTAAGTCAACTCGCATTGACACCAAAGTGCTTTACATAAAATAAATAATAAGTTTCCATACAAACCATAGAAAAAGGTTTAAAAATGTTTTAAAATGGACACATTATCGAGTTCAACACAAACGTCCCCCTACAGGGCGCTGCCTGTACGCAGTTTGCACGCTCTCCCCGTGACCCCGGGGGTTTTCTCCGGGTTCTCGGGTTTCCTCACACACTCCAAAGACATACAGGGTTGCAGGTTAATTGGCTTCTGTAAATTGTCCCTCGTGCGTTGGATAGTGCTAGTGTACGGAATGACCACAGATTTGGTGGGCCGAATGGCCTGTTTCCACTCTGTATCTCTAAAGTCTAAAGACAAGAAGAAGATGGCAGAGTGAGACTTTGGCGTGAGTTAGATCAGTCAGTTTATGTTATTGTCACATGTAACTTTTCACACAGAGAGTGGTGAATCTCTGGAACTCTCTGCCACAGAGGGTAGTTGAGGCCAGTTCATTGGCTATATTTAAGAGGGAGTTAGATGTGGCCCTTGTGGCTAAGGGGATCAGAGGGTATGGAGAGAAGGCAGGTACGGGATACTGAGTTGGATGATCAGCCATGATCATATTAAATGGCGGTACAGGCTCGAAGGGACGAATGGCCTACTCCTGCACCTAATTTCTATGTTTCTATGTTTCTATGTTGCGCGCTATCCAGTCAGCAGAAAGACAAGACATGATTACAATCGAGCCGTTTACTGTGTGCAGGTACGTGGCAAGGAGATAACATTTCGTGCAAGGATATGGGCAAAATAGATTTGGATGGGCTCATTTAGAAAGTGTGCAAGCCGAGAACCTGGACAAGAAATCCTCAAGGAAACAGAGACTTAGGCAGCACTGTTTCCCGGAGCTGAGATTCCAGGGGGTGAGGAAGAGGTTAATCTAGAAACCTACATGAAATTAAGCGGCAAAAAGCGGAACAAGAGATCACAAGGTGGAACTAGTAACATACAGCTTTAAGACCGATACCTGGAGGTTATTTCTCATGCAGAGAGTGATCAATAATTGTAATAGACTTCCTGGCAGAGTGGTGGAGACAGAAGTCTTGGAATCAGTTAAGAAACAATTAGGCACAGCGATGTCGGGAGGCCGGCAGGTTCAGGTGGGCGTTTAAAATAAGCCGAAAGGCTTCGCTCATACCACCATACCTTGTGAGATTTACCCCCTCAATCCCAGTCCTGAATTTAAAATTAGAATGGATTTTATTAAAACTCCATGACCCATTGAGAGAATTGATTTTTATTTTTCCCCTTCTCCTCTTTTTGCGTTTGTTCACTGCTGCAGGTGAGGAACGTTGGTGAAGAGCAGCATCTACTGTCCACGCATCAAGACTAACGCGGTCATTGTGGGAACTCAATGATCTGGCCCATAGACCAGCTGAACCACTGGCCTATCTGAGGACACCATTGCCCATTGTCCCAATGGGGACAGTGTCTTAGTGTGGCTCACAGCTAGGTTCTGACTCTCCAAACGCATGCCACACAGGCAGCAAGAAGTGGCAACATTTCGACCCGAAACGTCACCCTGTTCCTTCTCTCCGGAGGTGCTGCCTGTCCCGCTGAGTTTCTCCAGCATTTTGTGTCCACCTTCGATTTAAACCAGCATCTGCAGTTCTTTCCTACACATATCATTATATCTCTCGACAAGGCCACCAGCATAATCAAGGACCAGTCTCAACCCTGATCACTCCTTCTTCTCTCCTCTCCCATCAGGCACGCCCTTGAGTGGAAGTCATGTGTTAACTGAGTTGTGGACGCTGCCCAGACCATCATGTGAACCCTCCTCCCTTCCATTGACTCCATCTACACATCACACTGCATTGACAAGACCAGCAGCAATATCAAGGCCCCTGGTCACTCCCTCTTCTCCCCTCTCCCATCAGGCAGGAGGCACAGAAGTGTGAAAGCGCACCCCTCCAGAATCAGGGACAGTTTCTTCCCAGTTGTTATCAGGCAAACAAACGGTTCTTTCATGAGCTATAATGGGGTCCCGACCTCCCATCTACCTCATTGGAGACCTTCCAACTATCTTGAATCAGACTTTTTTGCCTGAATGTTATACCTTGCACTAGATGTAGTACTCTATATCTTGTATCTGAGCACTGAGGACGGCTTGATTGGATTCAAGTCTAGTCTTTCCTTTGACTGGTTTGCACACAAACAAAGCTGAGGCTCTACAAGGCGCTGGTCAGGCCACATTTGGAACACTGTGAGCAAATGTGGGCCCCATATCTGAGGAAGGATGTGTTGGCTCTGGAGAGAGACCAGAGAAGGTTTACAAGAATGATTCCAGGAATGTGGGTTAGCGTATGAAGAGCGTTTGACAGCACTGGGCCTGTACTCGCTGGAGTTTAGAAGGTAGAGGGGGGGGGACCTCCATTGCAACTTACAGAATAATGAAAGTCATAGATGGAGCAGATGTGGAAAGGATGTTTCCACTGGTGGGACCAGATGACATAGCCTCAGAATTAAAGAGCGCTCTTTTAGAAAGGAGATGAAGAGGAACTTCTTCAGTCAGAGGGTAGTTAATCTGTGGAACTCATTGCCACAGAAGGCTGTGGAACCCAAGTCAGTGGATATATTTAAGGCAGAGATAGACAAATTCTTGATTAGAACGGGTGTCAAGAGTTATGGGGAGGAAGGCAGGAAAATGGGATTAGGAGGCGGAGATCAGCCATGATTGAATGGCCGAGTGGACTCGATGGGCCGAATGGCCTAATTCTATGCCTAGAAATTGTGAACTTGTGACCAGCTTTTCACTGTGCCCCGCTGCATGTGACAATAATAAACTAAACTAAAAAAAAACAAAACCTAAAACAGGCTGGTAAGACTCTTCCAAAGGGGAAATGAAGATGGCAGAATGAGACTTTGGTGCAAGGTTTGTAAAAGAGTTTTAGATGGGCTAACTTAGAAAGTATGCACGCTGAGAATCTGGACAAGAAATCCTCAAGGACATCCTCAAGGGAAACCATAGTACCTAACTCCCAGCCTTTTGCCTGTAAGGGTAAGACTATTCAGCATCGAGCTTGCTGAATATCAAAGATCAGATAGTTTGCAACAGGGATGGCACAGTGGCGCGACTGGGAGAACCAACAATGAACCATTGTGGGCTCTTTGGCTGTCAGTGCCGGCTCTGATTTGTTCTGTACCTTTTCATACCTCTAGTTCCCCTCTCCCCTGACTCTCAGTCTGAAAAAGGGTCTCGACCCGAAACGACACCTAATCCTTTTTGCTCCAGAGATGCTGCCCGACCCGCTGAGTTACTCCAGCATTCTGTGTCTACCTTTGGAGGAGATTAACTTGACATCATGTTCAGTACAGACATTGTGGGGCCAAAAGATCTGTTCCCTGGCTGTGTTGTGCATAAGGTCATAAGTGATAGGAGCAGCATTGGCCAATGCAGCCCATCAAGTCTACTCCACCATTCAATCGTGGCTGATCGATCTCTCTCTCCATTCTCCTGCCTTCTCCCCATTACCCCTAAGTAAATCCATACCAATCATGAATCTATCTATCCCTGCCTTAAAAATATCCACTTACTTGGCCTCCACAGTCTTCCGTGGCAATGAATTCCACAGATTCACCACCCTCTGACTAAAGAAATTCCTCCTCATCTCCTTCCTAAAGGAACGTCCTTTAATTCTGAAGCTATGGCCTCTGGTCCTAGACTCTCCCACTAGTGGAAACATTCTCTCGGCATCCACTCTATCCAGGCCTTTCACTTTTCTGGATACAAAAAGCTGGAGTAACTCAGCGGGACAAGCAGCATCTCTGGAGAGAAGGAATGGGTTGAGACCCTTCACTCTTCTATGTCCTTCCCATTTCGACGAAGGGTCTTCGACCTGAAACGTTGACCCTGACAGACGTAGTCTGACCTTCAAACACTTGAAGCATTCTCTGTTTTTATTTGAGGTGCCACAGTTGTTTGGACAGGCCGCAGAGTTCAGCGCTGTTTACACGTTCTCGCCGATTGCTTGCGTCTAGAGTATGGAAGCAGCGATCAGTCATCCTCCGGGGTGAGATGTTAAACAAAGCTCCTGCCTACCTGTAGGCCGCACTGGATGTTAGCATGTACACGACAGCTTTTACACAGCAGGAGAGACCACGACTTCTCCCTTCATCGAGTTGTAAAAAGGGGCAGAACTCGCGGAAAGTCGGCTGATGTGGGTGGAAAGGCTGGAAATCTGGGTTTAAGCTCCGAGATGCAAATGATTGTCTGTAATTGCTGGCGCGGGTGTCTATCCCCAACTGAGTTCTGTTGCAACGTTAAGAATGAAGCATGTGAAAAGCTGTTTTATTACTGACCCATGTCTCTCCATCTACCCCTAAATAAAAGATTATTGTATCTGTTTCAAATTCTCTTTTAAAAAAAAAAAAACCACATCCAGCTGTTAAATCTTTCAAAGAGAAAAATTTAATGCTACCAGCACTCCATGCTGGGTTCCTTCCTATCGTTATACTTGAGGTTTGGATCACAAGATGTAAGATTAAATTTTTAAGCTGTGTTGATGATAAAGAGGTTGAGAACTTGTGCTGCCTCTGATATACTGCAGGCTTGTCCCAGGAGTGACAATGACATTTTCTTGTCTCGTCTTTTGATTATGAAAGCAATAGGTGAAGAGGAGAGGGGGGGGGGGGGGGAAGAAAAAAATCTTTCCACAGTCAGGAAATCTTGCCGGAAAAATAACCAGAGGTAAAATCTGACATAAATTCTCTCTTTTTTTTTTGTTGGGATCACTTCCTGGTTGTTTGCTTTAGAAGAAAAAAAATAAAAAGGAATTTTATATCTCAAGATATATGTTAAATTTTGAAGGAGCGGAGAAGATAATATGGAAAAGCCATCAAAATTAAATGTCTCACTCACTAATTAATGTCATTGTGGCATTGTTGATCTTGTAGACGTGCATAAAATCATGAGAGGAATAGATCCATTAGTTGCACAGAGTAGATGAATCGAGGACCAGAGGACATCGGTTTAAAGGTGAAGGGGAAAAGATTTAATAGGAATCTGTGGGGTCACTTTTTCATACAATGGGTGGTGGGTGTATGGAATGAGGTCCCAGAGGAGGTAGTTGAGGCTGGGACAATCGCAACATTTCTGGATACGTTCTCTGGATACTTTCAAGAGAGCGCTAGATTGAGCTCTTAAAGATAGCGGAGTCAGGGGATATAGGGAGAAGGCAGGAACGGGGTACTGATTGGCGATGATCAGCCATGACCACATTGAATGGCGGTGCTGGCTCAAAGGGCCGAATGGTCTTTTCCTGTACCTATTGTCCATTGTCTAGTGTCTATTGGCCCTTACACACTGGAGACAAGTTAATGAGGCCAATTAATCTACGAACCCACTGGTCTTGGGATGTGGGTGGAGACCGGAGCACCCAGAGGAAAGCCAAACGGAGAACGTGCAAACTTCACCCGAGGCCAGGATCGAACCGGGGTCTCTGGTGCTGTGAGGTTGCAAATCTACCAGCCACAGAACTGTACAGCTGCAGCCTTCACGATTGAGTCATAATTAAATTGTTCAGCATAGAAACAGACCCTTCAGCCCACGATATCTATGCCGGCCATCATGCCCCAATCCAGTTTCAGTTCAGTTTAGTTCAGCCTATCTATACTAATCCCACCTGCCTGCATTAACTCCTTATTCCTTACGCCTTGTTCATTCAAGCACATGTCCAGCTGCCTCTGAAACATCATTACTCTTCCTACCTTCACCATTTCCACTTGCACTTCATTCCAGATCTTTGTGTGAAACAATTATCCCTCAGATCCCTTTTAAAATTCTCCTTTTCACCTTAAACTTCACTTTAGAGATACAGCGCTGAAGCAGGGCCTTCAGCCTACTGAATCTGTCCCGATGGGCATTCACCCTGTGCACCAACACTAACCTATAATATACGAACAATTTACAATTTTACCGAAGCCAATTAACCTACAATCCCGCGTGTCACTGGAGTGTGGGAGGATAACGGAGCACCAGGAGAAACCCCACGCAGGTCACAGGGAGAATGTACAAACTGAATGGCAGTGCTGGCTCGAAGGGCCGAATGTCCTGCTCCTGCACCTATTTTCTATGTTTCTATGTAACTGCGTACAGACAGCACTCGTAGTCAGGATCGAACCAGAGTCTCTGGCGCTGTGAGGCAGAATCTACTGTAGCTACTGCGCCACCGTGCCACCCTTATGCCCTCTTATGCCGCCTTTGTGCCCACTTATGCCCTCTAGGTTTTAGACATTCCTGCCATGGGGAACACACACTGTCCATCCTACCTTTAACTGTTTCTTTTTCTGGTCTGTACCCGACTCTGATGCTCCATACAACTTTTATTGTCTAATCTCCAATATTTGCAGTTCTATGGAATGCTCATTGACATTAAATGTTAACTTAGACATAGAAACACAGAAAATAGGTGCAGGAGTAGGCCATTCGGCCCTTCGAGCCATTCCTTTCCCGTCCATATAACTATCCATTCAATATGACCCATTCCCCCAATGTAACCTGTTGCCCCAACGCAACCCGTTTACACCACTCACTCACTGTGCTGGTCATTTTAAACTTTAAAAATGCACTAAGATTTAATGTGATGTAGGTTCCACCAACAAGTCCATATGTTGTTATCCAAATCTAATCATTAAAGTTTGCTGTGCTGGGTTAGGCTAATTCTTTCCCTGAAGGACATTTGCTGTGAAGGACTCAGTGTTCTGGGATAGAAACATTGTAGCCGGTAGGGCATTGTGAGGTCATAACTGCCTAACTGCCATTGCAAATTTGAAGAAATCCGACTTTTAAATGTCACTTTAAAAGGTTTAAATCTCCCCCACTACGTCCCCCTCCTGACAACAGAGATCAGCAGCAAAGATCACATTGTGATCAAAGATAATTTTTGGTTTTTGGAGTCTTCACTGCAGCTTGCGTAAATGAGATCCCATTATGATTGTGTGACTGTGAGATGGCATTGTGACATCATCACTGGAAGCTGATAGAAAAGCCTCACTCTCACAGGCAGATATTGTTTTCAAAGTTGGCTCTTTTTAAAACTTTAACATCAATAAATATATCATCAAATCTGAAGGGAACCTGATTATGGCGTGGACGGGAAAAATGTGAGTAAGAATGTGGAACAATTTCAGCCCTACTGCGTAGCGTTTTGACGAAGATACAAAAACAGACACACACATGCACACATACATACATACAAGATGAGACTTTTATAAGTATACTAGACCATGGGACCCGTTGGATCCCTTTCACCCAATGCAATAATCCACCACTCACCAATTCCCCCAACGCAACCCGTTTCCACCACTCGCCCATTGCCCCAACCTAACCCGTTCCCCCAACACAATATTGCACCACTCACCCATAGACCGCAACTGTGCAGTGGCTGCTCATTTCGATTTATTCACACTCGCTCATTTTAAACTTTAATAAAATTCAGTGTACTGTGACTTTAAGAAAAATGCATTTGCACCTGCTAGAGCTAGGAGGGCTACAATCCCATTGTGATGTCATCAGCAGCATATTTAAATGAGATCCCATTGTGATTGGACGACTGTGAGATGCCATTGTGACGTCATCACTGGAAGCTGACGGAAAAATCTCAAAACTCAATTATTCTTCTCAAAGTTGTTTTTTTAACTTTAATCATCAATAACGTGTAATATAGCATCAAATCTGAAGGGAACCTGATTGGCATGGACGGGAAAATGTGAGTAAGAATGTGGAAACATTTCAGCGCTACTGCGTAGCGTTTTGACGAAGATACAAAAACAGACATACACACATACATACAAGATGAGACTTTTAATAGTAGATAGATAGATTGATAGATAGATAGATAGATAGATAGATAGATAGATAGATAGATAGATAGATAGATAGATAGATAGATAGATAGATAGATAGATAGATAGCCCTAGTCGATCCATTCTTTCATCATATGTCAGTCTCGCCATCCAGGGAATTAACCTGGTGAACCCACACTGCACTCCCTCAAAAGCAAGAATGTCCTTAATCAAATTTGGAGACCAAAAGAGACTTTGCTTCTCTCTCCACGAAGGCCGCCTGCCCTGCGAAGTGTTTGCCGCATCTTGTGTGTTATTAAACAATCCCAAATGTTAAGAGGGAAAACCTACCCCGATCCATCTTCATTGGAGGGGAAGTGGAATTATAACTAAAAACAAATGTTACTTTCCAATCAACACCATAGTGCTTCATTTTAAACAAGTTAACGCAGGCTGAAAATTGCATCAGATAGCATCTGTTACTGGGGCACAAAGTAATCCAGCTAAAAGCTTGCTCCAGGTGGCAAGGTGGTGCAGCAGTAGAGTTGCTGCTTCGCAACATGAAAGACCCATGTTCGATCCTGACCTCGGGTGCTGTCGATGTGGAGTTTGTAACCCGTGGGTTTTTTTCAGCTGCTCCGGTTTCCTATCACATTCCAAATACGTGCAGGCTTGTGGGTTAATTGGCTTCTGTCAGCTCCCATTAGTGCGTAAGAGGCAAAACTGGTCTAACATAGAACGAGCGAGTGTATTGGGGTCGGTCGGTGGGGAATCAGTGGGCAGAATAGCCTGTTTCCACACAGTATCTCTCAACTAAATGGAACTAAACAGAGAACATCACCAATCACAAAACTGGGCCAGGTTCATCCAAATGTCCACTGTCAATGCTGTTGCTGTTTTTACTGTTGTCAAGTGCACATCAAATGGTGGTGTCATTCATATAAGTCACGTTACCATCTGTGCCTGAACAGGCCCTTCAGCCCACTGAGTCCGCACCAACCAGCACATTTACATTATCCCACACACTCGAGGGGCCATTAACAATTTTACTGCAGCCAATGAACCCAGAATCCTGTATGTCTTTGGAATGTGGGAGGAAACCGGAACACCCGGAAAAAACCCCACGCGGTCACGGGGAGAACGTATAAACTCCATACAGACGGCACCCCTCGTCAGGATTGAACCCAATTCTCTGGCTCTGTAAGGCAGCAACTCTACCGCTCCACCACCGTGCCCCCCCCCCCCCCCCCCCACCCCATGCCATCTTATGGAGGTGTATAAAATCATGAGGGGAATAGATAGGGTGAATACACAGTCTTTTACCAGAGATTTTACACAAAGTGCTGGAGTGTCTCAGCAGGTCAGGCAGCATCTCTGGAGAGAACAAGTCTTTTACCAGGCATGGCTTGGCTTCACTGGTCCATTCCATCACATCCTACCCTCTGGTGGAAGGTAGGATCCCATGTCCATGCAGGTTCCAAAGTGATTGGGGGAGCAAGAGCCTCCATCAAAGGGAAACCAAGCTGTACTTTCAGACACATCGCCAACTTCAAGAGAAACTTCCCAATTCCCCAAACTGAGCGTGACATTACATAAGTTCTGGGAGCCAAGGCTCCAAATATGTAGGAATGAACTGCAGATGCTGGTTTAAATCGAAGGTAGACACAAATTGCTGGATAGAAGGCATGGGTGACGTTTCGGGTCTGAAAAATGGTCTCGACCCGAAACGTCACCCATTCCTTTTCTCCAGCGATGCTGCCTGTCCTGTTGAGTTACTCCAGCATTTTGTGCCTATCTTCGGTGTAAACCAGCATCTGCAGTTCCTTCCTACATATTTGGGCCCTTGGCTCCCAGGGCTTATGTAATATCACACTTGCACCTCCTCCAACCTCATCTACTGTACCCACTGTTCCAGGTGTCAACTTCCGTACATCGGCGAGACCAAGCGATCGTTTTGCTGAACACCTCCGCTCAGTCCGCCTTAACCTACCTGATCTCCCGGTTGCTCAGCACTTCAACTACCCCTCCCATTCCCAATCTGACCTTTCTGGCCTGGGCCTCCTCCATTGACAGTGAAGTCCAGCGCAAATTGGAGGAACAGCACCTCATATTTTGCTTGGGCAGCTTACACCCCAGCAGTATGAACATTGACTTCTCTAAGTTCAAATACCCCTTGCTTTCCCTCTCTCTCCACATCCCCTCCCCCTTCCCAGTTCTCCCACCAGTCTTACTGTCTCCGAATACATTCTATCTCTGTTCTGCCCCGCTCCCCTGATCTCAGTCTGAAGAAGGGTCTCGACCTGAAACGTCACCCATTCCTTCTCTCCAGAGACCCTGCCTGGCCCGTTGAGTTACTACAGCATTTTGTGCATATCTACAAGGCCCCAAACAGTTCTCCTCCACATCCTCAAGGCTTCCATAGTAGAGATAAAAAACAGAAAATGCCACAAATAATTTTTACCTAACAGCTGAGAGAAATAGAACTTTTACTTCAGAACAAGAGAACCCATACCAGGGGAGGTGTCGTCCCACCCCACGACAAAAGGGGGAGGAATTGTACAGTTTGATGGCCGCAGGGAACAAGGAGGAAGAAGTTCTGTGGAGAGAGAATTTCCTTATTCATACTTCAATGGACCAGAGTGGATGGGAAAGTGAGCTAACTTAGAACTAGCGCAAACAGGGTGATCGACGGTCAGCGTGGACTCGATGGACCGGTTTCCACGCTGTACCTTTCAATCGATCAATCGATCGATGACGGTAAAACCAAAAAACGTCATAAAGGGGAAGTTGCAAACTAGCCGGCGGGGCGGGGCGGCAGGTGAGGACGATTAGGGGGCCCAGCGTGGGGCCACTGAGAATGGAGGAGGACCCCGGGGGGGGGGAGGGGGAGGGGGAGGGAGTGGGGGAGGCGTGCAGCTGCAGGAAGAAGATAGGACTATACGTTGGACTTTTATAACTTTGTCGGCACCAGAAGCGTGGCCACTCTTGAGTGCTGCCCGGATGAGGTCTGCTGTATGATTTTGCTGGGTTGTCATAAGGTCATGTCATAAATGATACAATAGACAATAGGTGCAGGAGTGGGCCATTCAGCCCTTCGAGCCAGCACCGCCATTCAATGTGATCATGGCTGATCATCCACAATCGGTACCCCGTTCCTGCCTTCTCACACCTATCCCCTGACTCCGATATCTTTATGAGTAGAATTAGGACATTCGACCCATCAAGTCTTCTCCACCATTCAATCAAGGCTGATCTATCTCTCCCTCCTAATCCCTTTCTCCTGCCTTCTCCCCATAACCTCTGACACCCGTACTAATCAAGAATCTATCTATCTCTGCCTTAAATATATCCACTGACTTGGCCTCCACAGCCTTCTGTGGCAAAGAATTGCACAGATTCACCACCCTCTGACTAAAGAACCCTGTACCTGTCCAAATGTCTTTTCAATGCAGTTATTGTACCTGCCTCAACCATTTCTGCAGGCAGCTCCATTCCATACATCCACCATCATCTTTGGGAAACACATTCCCCTCAGGTTCCTATTAATTCTTTCCCCTCTCACCCATGCATTCTAATTCTTGATTCCCCTACCCTAGGGACAGTTTATAATTTATTTTATCAAAGCCAATTAACCTACAAATCTGTGCCTCTTTGGAGTGTGGGAGGAAACGGGAGCACCCGAGGAAAACCCACGCAGTCACGGGGAGAACGTCCAAACTGTGTACAGACAGCAGCCGTAGTCAGGATCAAACCCGGGTCTCTGGTGCTGTTAGGCAGAAACTCTACCGCTGCGCCACCATGCCATTTCAGAGTGTTGGCGCAAACAAGAGATGAGAGGGTTTAAAATGGGGTTAGGATGGAGAGATAGATCAGCCATGACTGAATGATGGAGTGGACTTGATGGGCCAAATGGCCTAATTCTGCTCTTATTATTGATGAACATGAACTTGCGCTGCAGTGAGCAAAGTGTTGCTGCCACCTTAACAGAATTGTATCTATTCAAAGTACCATTGAATTGTATCGAATTGAATCCGATGCACTGTCTCTTGCACTAGCACTGTTGCACAGTCTGGTCCATTTCCCTGTCTTGTAGAATTTGTGTGTAATTTATGTATAATTCATGTTTTGTGTGTTGTCGGCATCTGTATGCCTTTGAGGATGTTTCGAGCAAGGTTTTGATTGTACCTTCATCTCACCGAACTTGTGCGTACGTCAATGAATTTGACTTGACTCGAAGTCTGCCAGTAATGTTTTCAAATCTATTTACGTTTTGTTTAATTTCTTAATGAGGGGTAACGTTTTGGTCCAGCGCACAAATAAACACTTGACTGCATCTCGGAGCAACTATTTAATCATCTTCAAAAATTAACCGGGAACCAAGAAAACCTTTACTGTGGGAGAATGTCAATTGGGTGAAGAATAATAGCAGCAGTTGTAATTGTGCGATGAAACGTGAACGAAGAATAAGGTTTATTGCAGCAGCACCGCTTCAGTTGGCTGGTAATGGTAAAAAGATTATACATTAACATCAAGGCTGTAAATATTTAACCATCTTACACCCTGAACGCATTCATATTTAATAAGATTTCCATTGCAGAGAATGGAACTGAAAATAATGATGGGCGTTTAGCACCAGCACCGTTTTCAAAATATTGCTTTGGTAAACAAAGTGGTTCTACTTGGGCAGTGGCTCTTTAGAGAGCTAATTTAAGGTGAATAAATGAGGATCTAGTAAACACAATACAGTGAAATCCCAAAGTTACCTGTTAGCAAAAAAAGTCAAGTGCCAAGATATAGTGCGCCTGTGGGGAAGGTAAAACAGTTCGTAAATTGGCTGGTACTGGATATGCGCTAGTATCTATCGGATGGACAGGTGTCCATCATTTCCACCTTGGAAGGACTGCCTCTGGGCTTCTTATTGTCCGCATAGCGGGACGGTTGGGTTGTGACAGGGCTGGATTATAACGATTAGGCAGGTAGTTCTTTACACAAGTGCTCTTTGAATCTGAAGATTCGGATTGATTTCCGTCCCTGTAATGAACCAGGCAAACCGCACGAACGATAGATGGGAATTTATGCTAAAAAGCGCATGTTTTTTTTTTTTTCATTTTGTGTGGAAAGGCTAATGAGAAGGTTGTCTCGTGATCAGACTGCTGGAAGGCAGTTCTGGGCAATGCCTATGTTCCTGAATTGCCTGTGGGTTTTCTTGGCATGTTAGAACAGACAAAATTCAGAATATCTTATATCTGCCACATTGGGTTTGAACACTCTCTTCTTCAGTGGAGTGATTTTCATTAAAGATTCATTTATAATAGCAAAGTCTTCACAAGCTTTTTCTTCCTACCAAATAAAACATTAACTACACATTCACTAATAAACTTTAACCCCTCTCTTGATAACACTTATCCCACCGTGAAGGCTAGTATCCGCTCCTTTGAACGCATGGTCAATGATATTAGGTTTTTAAACTGATTGCAAGATCCAGTGGTTGAATCTCTGGCACCTAGATAATGCCAGAGCATTATTACCCTGAAACAACAGCAGATATTAGAAATGATTACACATCAATGTGGTTGCGCGCAAAAGATGAGATTCAACCAGACTCAAGAGACTAAAGAAGTTCTGCAACGTTTGGTGAATTATTAACGAAAATCGGTATGTTTCAATTAAAAGCATTTTTGCCTAATGAAAGCCAGGTTTGTTTTTAGGCTTTGAGTGTGAAATCTCTAAAGCGCTCGTGAATCCAAGAATTTCAGGTGGAGAAAGTTCACCAAAATGCCCTCAAGAGGAGGAATTGCTCTTGTTTGTCAAGAGTTGTGGTATTTTGTCTTTCTTGAAAGTTTCCCTGGGCTGGTGTTTCTGTACTTCAGAGAAACTTTTTTGACACGGCTTTTTACAAAGCATTTCTTCCCATGATTAACCTGTTCATCACCAACAAAAGCACGACTCACTAGAAACACAGAAACACAGAAACATGGAAAATAGGTGCAGGAGTAGGCTATTCGGTCCTTGGAGCAAGTACAGGTACCGCCATTCAATATGACCATGGCTATCATCCAAAATCAAATACCCTGGCCCTGCTTTCTCACCATATCATTTGATTCAGTTGGCCCCGAGAGCTATATCTAAAGGGCCTGTCCCACTTACGCGAGCTTTTCGGTGACTGCCGGCACCCGTCATAGGCCGCCGGAAATTTTCAACATGTTGAAAATTCAGCGGCGACCAGAAAGACGCCACGACTCTTTGGGTGACTAGGAGACTACTCACGACCATATGGGTGGCACCCTGGCAACATGCCCCCTTGTGACACCCCGCGACATGTCACCAGGGTGCCGCCCGCATGGTCATGAGTGGTCTCCTAGTCACCCAAAGAGTCATAATGTCTTTCTGGTCGCCGCTGAATTTTCAACATGTTGAAAAAGTTTCGGCGACCTATGACTGGTGCCGGCAGTCGCCAAAAAGGTCGCGTAAGTGGGACAAACCCTCAATTCTCTCTTAAAAACATCCGGTGAATCAGCCTTCACTGCCGTCTGTGGCAGAGAATTCCACAGATTCACAACTCTCCGGGTGAAAAAAAAATTTCCTCATCTCAGTCCTTATTCTTAAACTGTGACCCCCTGGTTCTGGACTCCCCCAACATGGGGAACATTTTTCCTGCAATTTAGTTGCAATGTATTTGTAGAATTTGTCTCCGGTTCCCTTTTAGTTCATGTCATGTCAATGATACCTGTGCAGAGTTTAGTTTAGTTTAGAGATACAGCGCGGAAACAGGCCCTTCGTCCCACCGAGTCCACATCAGCATTCGATCCCCGTGAATTAACACTGTCCTACACACACTAGCGACAATTGACATTTATATCAAGCCAAGAGCTTTTCAAAAAAAAAAATTGATATCTGCCATTACTTTAATGCCAAAAAAAAAACAATTCCAAGTTAATGCTTGGAATGTTTGTAATGCTTCTGGAGTGAAAGTATCATAGATCATTTTTGCATCACACCACAAATTATAAAACAATGCAGCATGGTGGTGCAGCGGTAGAGTTGCTGCCTTACATCGCCGGAGACCCGGGTTCGATCCCGACTACGTGTGCTGTCTGTACTGAGTTTGTATGTTCTTCATGTGACCGCGTGGGTTTTCTCCAAGTGCTTTCCTCCTACACTCCAAAGATGTACAGGTTTGTAGGTTAATTAGCCTGTAAAGTATAACATATAACATATAACAAGTACAGCACGGAAACAAGCCATCTCGACCCTTCTAGTCCGTGCCGAACACGTATTCTCCCCTAGTCCCATATACCTGCGCTCAGACCATAACCCTCCATTCCTTTCCCGTCCATATAACTATCCAATTTATTTTTAAATGATAAAAACGAACCTGCCTCCACCACCTTCACTGGAAGCTCATTCAACACAGCTACCACTCTCTGAGTAAAGAGGTTCCCCCTCATGTTACCCCTAAACTTCTGTCCCTTAATTCTCAAGTCATGTCCCCTTGTTTGAATCTTCCCTACTCTCAGTGGGAAAAGCTTATCCACGTCAACTCTGTCTATCCCTCTCATCATTTTAAAGACCTCTATCAAGTCCCCCCTTGACCTTCTGCGCTCCAATGAACAAAGCCCTAACTTGTTCAACCTTTCTCTGTAACTTAGTTGCGGAAACCCAGGCAACATTCTAGTAAATCTAAATTGTCCCTTGTGTGTAGGATAGTGCTTGTGTCGGCACGGACTCGGTGGGCTGAAGGGTTGTTTCCTCATTGTATCTCTAAAGTTTAAAGTAATGTCTAAAGTAAAGTAAGAAAATGTCATGAATTTGTTTAAAATCATTCCTGTAGCCTGCATGAGTTTTCTCCGGGTGCTCCGGTTTCCTCCCACACTCCAAAGACACACAGTAAGTTAATTTATCTCTGTCAACCTTTTAGTTAATGGCTTGTGAATGAAACCTGGGCTGTTTGGGAAAAAAAATATTATTTTATTATCTGCCGTTTCTTTAATGCTGAAAGGAAAATCAATGCCGAGTTAAATAAGTATCAAGAGTTTGTAAGCAATCTTTGCCCCCGTCCACAAACATCCTTTGGCCAATAAACCATTCTGCCGGTCTATTCCCTGATGTCTGCAAGCATTGCTCAAAGTGGAGCAAGAGTAGACTACAGCCTTGGGGCATCTCTCTCTCTAATCATTCCCTTTTCCTGTCAGGGAGGTGCATGATCTCGTCTCAGCATCTCCCATGCAGTGCCGACTCAGCAATAGGGGCACAGGCTGGTGTCCCCTGCATGGGCTTCAAATCCCCGGTCCCGATGGCGATAACGCAGCGACCAGCTTTATTGTATCGCCACCGGACACACGAGAAGAGATTTTCTTTTTCTTTTTTCATTATTACAACTCCATCCGCTGATCTGGAAAAAGTGAGAGGAATTTAGTTGAGTTTAATTTCGAGATGCAGTGCGGATACAGGGCCCTCGGCTCACCTGGTCCGCGCCGACCAGCGATCCCCACACACACTAGCACTATCGTACACACACCAAGTAGAATCTCACATTTACACCAAGCCGATTAACATACAAACCTGCAAGTCTTTGGGAGTGTGGGAGAACGCTGAAGAAAACCCACGCAGGTCACGGGGAGAAAGTACAAACTCTGTACAGACAGAGTGAATCTGTGGAATTCTCTGCCACAGAAGGCAGTGGAGGCCGACTCATTGAATGTATTCAAGAGAGAGTTAGATAGAGCTCTTATGGCTGACGGAATCAAGGGATATGTGGAGAAAGCAGGAACTGGGCACTGATTTTGGATGATCAACCATGATCGTATTGAATGGCGGTGCTGGCTCGAAGGGCCGAATGGCCTACTCCTGCACCTATTTTCTATGCTTCTATGTTTCCATGACAGCATCTCAAGGTCAGGATCGAACCCGGATCTCTGGCGCTGTAAGGCAGCAACTCTATCACTGCGCTACCGAGCCGCGGTTATAAACTCATACAACACAGGAACAGGCTGTTCGCCCCGACTCATCCATCTTTGGAGTGTGGGTGGTAACCAGAGCACCAGGGGAAAACCCACGCAGGTCACGGGGAGAACGTACAAACTCCGCACAGACAGCGCCCATAGTCAGGTTCGAAGCCGGGTGTCTGGCGCTGTAAGGCAGCAACTCTACCGCTGTGCCACCGTGCCGCCGATTTGAATGGAAAACAGATCAAGTTCAAGTTTGCGTTTATGGTCACTTAACCAACTAAGGTACAGTGAAATTTGAGTTACGATACAGCTATACTAAGTACAAAGAGCACAATACACATATAAAATAAATTTAACGTAAACATCCACCACAGTGGAATCCACATTCCCCACCGTGATGGAAGGCAATAAAGTTCAGTCACCTTCCTCCTTTGTTCACCCGTGGTCGTGGCCGAACCCTCCGCACTTGCCGCTGCTGACGATCCGCTGTTTAAGCCCCTCGTCGGGATGATCGAAACTCCGGCTGGGACAATATGGGAGATGGAGGGATTAGTATGTCTAGAAAAACCCTAGATAGACACAAAATGCTGGAGTAACTCAACGGGACAGGCGGCATCTCTGGGGAGAAGGAATGGGTGACGTTTCGGGCCGAGACCCTTCTTCAAACTGAACGTCACGGGAAAGGAAAACGAGAGCTGTAGACGATGACGTGGACAGATATACAACAATTGAATAAAAGTTATGCAAAAAAGTAAAAATGATAACCTTTGGTAGACAAAAATGCTAGAGAAACTCAGCGGGTGAGGCAGCATCTATGGAGCGAAGGAAATAGGCAACGTTTCGGGTCGAGACCCTCCTTCAGATAACCTTTCATTCATTTGTTCTCAAGGAAATACCATGTCCACCTGATCAGTGGCTCGTGTTTCCCCAGCACTTTGGAGGTTTGAAGCTGCTGGAGCAGTCCGTGTTTCGAGGAGAAAAAGAGCACAGAGCACTTGGGAAACAAAGAAGTAGATGATGAAACAAACTGCTACCCTCTGTTGAGGGGTTACTGAAATCCCTCGGGCTGCAGATTTAATGGTGGGATGCTGTCTCGAAGACAAATCCACGGGCTCTGGCCTCTGAAAGTCTCAAGGACAGCGTACAGTGGACACTAAACGATGCTCCAATGTCCAATTTGGCAAAGTTCAACAGCCTGAAAAGAAAATCTTGAACCAGTAAACTGTAAAGTAGAATCCTTTATATGTTTCATAAATTGCAGTAAAAATGAACTCTCAACCAGCTTCTGGCAGTGAAAGTATCATAGATCATTCTTGTATCGCAAGTCAAATTATAATAGGACGTGGCACGGTGGTGCAGCGGTAGAGTTGCTGTCTCACAGCGCCAGAGACCCGGGTTCCATCTTGACTACGGGTGCTGTCTGTACGGAGTTTGCACGTTCTCCCTGTGACCGCGTGGGTTTACTCCAGGTGCTCCGGTTTTCTCCCACATTGCAAAGACGTGCAGGTTTGTAGGCTAATTGGTTTCTGTAGTTGGACCCTGCGGACCTGGTGTTCTGAAGGGCCTGTTTCCGTGCCGTATCTCGACTAGGAAACTAAGCTTCTGGAATCTTTGAAGCACGTTCACCCAAATGAAAAGGTTGAAGGAAGGAGCAGACTTAAAAACCAGTGGTGGGACAGACTGACTGGGCAGGGAGAAGAGTTGGGATGATACATGTAAAAAGCCAGATGCAGGTTTTTTAATGCAGTGAGCATGGAAACAGGCCCTTCGGCTCACCGAGTCCAATCGATAACTACCTCCTTATTTTTCCAATTGCAAACACTTATAAATAATGGTTTGTTTTTAGTCATAACAAATCTGGCCGTCGTTTTGATATTGGTTTGGTTTTGTTTAGTTTGAAGTCTGAGGAAGGGTCTCGACCCGAAACGTCAACCATTCCTGCTCTCCAGTGATGCTGCCTGTCCTGCTGAGTTACTCCAGCTTTTTTGGTGTCTATCTTTAGTTTAGTCTAGTTTAGTCTAGTCTAGTCTAGTCGAGTCGAGTTGAGTTTATTGCCACGTATACTGAGGTACTGTTGAAAGCTTTTGTTACGTACTAACCAGTTAGCGGAGAGACAATACATGTTTACAATCGAGATTAATGTTAAGCTATTAACCTGTCCTTGGGCGATTCTTTTCCAAGATCTTCATATTGTCAGGGCTATCTTTGTGCAAGTGATTCACCAGTACAACATCACCTGCAAATGCAAGAGCTACACAAAACAATCCAAGTCTGTTTAAGGGGGTGAAGGGTGAGAGGTTTATAAAATCATGAGCGATATTGAGAAGGTAAATAGCTGCTGCCTTTTCCCCAGGGTGTGGCATTCTAAATAAGGGACATAAACCTAAGGGCCTGTCCCACTGTACGAGCTAATTCAAGAGCTCTCCCGAGTTTAAAAAAAAAGTCAAACTCGTGGTTAGCACGTAGAAGGTACGTAGCGGGTACGTCAGAGCTAGGGACGTCTCTTAGCAACTCGTAACGCTAACGGCAGGTACTTGGGAAACGCGGTAAGCTCTGGAAGACTCGTGAAGATTTTTCAACATGTTGAAAAATGGCCACGAGAGCCCCGAGTACCTACGAGCGGCCATTATATAGTGGCAATAAATGGCATATCATTACCGTAATTCTCCGAGTTCGAATCAGGGGAAACTTGGGAGAACTTGGATTAGCTCGTACAGTGGGACAGGCCCATTAAGGTAACAGGGGGGAGATTTAAGGTGGAGATTTAAGGGTATTTTTAAGGCAGACATTGACAGATTCTTGATTGGTAATGATATCAGGGGTTATGGGGAAAGGCAGGAGAATGGGGTTGAGAGGGAAAGATAGATCAGCCATGATTGAATGGTGGAGTAGACTCAATGGCCTTTTTCTTGGTGAGACCACACCTGGAGTATTGCATACAGTTTTGGTCTCCTAATCTGAGGAAGGACATTCTTGCCATAGAGGGAGTACAGAGAAGGTTCACCAGACTGATTCCTGGGATGGCAGGACTTTCATATGAAGAAAGACTGGATAGACTCGGCTTGTACTCGCTAGAATTTAGAAGATTGAGGGGGGATCTTATAGAAACTTACAAAACTCTTAAGGGGTTGGACAGGCTAGATGCAGGAAGATTGTTCCTGATGTTGGGGAAGTCCAGGACAAGGGGTCACAGTTTAAGGATAAAGGGGAAATCTTTTAGGACCGAGATGAGAAAAACATTTTTTACACAGAGAGTGGTGAATCTCTGGAATTCTCTGCCACAGAATGTAGTTGAGGCCAGTTCATTGGCTATATTTAAGAGGGAGTTAGATGTGGCCCTTGTGGCTAAAGGGATCAGGGGTTATGGAGAGAAGGCAGGTACAGGATACTGAGTTGGATGATCAGCCATGATCATATTGAATGGCGAATGGTGCAGGCTCGAGGGGCCGAATGGCCTACTCCTGCATCTATTTTCTATGTTTCCATGTTTCTATGTTTCTGATCCTATGACATTAACATGAAGAGAGATCTTAGGGGCAACATTTTCACTCAGAAATAGTCCCTATCTGGAATAAGCTGCCAGAGGAAACTAGAGAAACTGATACAAAGCAACTTTCAAAGACATTTGAACAGATACGTGAATAAGAAGAATTTACTGGGACATGGGCCAAACGTAGATAAATGGTAAGGAAGGAACTGCAGATGCTTGTTTAAATCGAAGAAAGACACAGAAAGCTGGAGTTACTCAGCAACACCGGAGAAAAGGAATAGGTGACGTTTTGGGTCGAGACCCTTCTTCAGACTGAGTCAGTGGGGAGGCAGAGCCGACAATGGACCATTGTGGGCTCTTTAGGTGTCGGGGCCAGCTCTGATTTGTTCTGTACCTTTTCATACCTCTAGTTTCGCTCTCCCCTGACACTCAGTCCGAAGAAGGGTCTCAACCCGAAACGTCACCTGTTCCTTTGGGGAAATGTGTTTCCTCGTCTCGGTTCTAAATGGCTTACTCCTTATTCTTAAACTGTGGCCCCTGGTTCTGGACTCCCCCAACATTGTGAACATGTTTCCTGCCTCCAGCGTGTCCAAACCATTAACAATCTTATATGTTTCAATAAGAATACCTCTCATCCTTCTAAACTCCAGAGTGTACAATCCCAGCTGCTTCATTCTCTCAGCATATGTCAGTCCCGCCATCCCGGGAATTAACCTTGTAAACCTACGCTGCACTCCCTCAATAGCAAGAATGTCCTTCCTCAAATTAGGGGACCAAAACTGCATGCAATACTCCAGGTGTGGTCTCACTAGGGCTCTGGACAACTGCAGAAGGGCCGAATGGCCTTCTTCTGTGTGGTATTAGCTCTATCAATCCTACGATCCTTCCACTGTGGAATAGTGGAATCCATTCTGACCAGGTAGAACTCAAACCACTTTATTCTTTTGAACCTGGAGTTCGATCTTAAGAAATGTATACTAACAGGTCAACAAACAAGAAGAAAACAAAACGTGTTCCTCTCCCTCTGCCCACCTGCTCGTGATCTTAAAAGGAAAAATGTCAAAGAAACGTGAACTTTATTTTTAAAGGTACAAAACAGAATCTCTCCTTAAAGAATAGATGCTTTTCTTTTTTTTAAATCAGCTGAGCAGATGGGTACTGCATTTATATATCTCTTGACAGCTGGTATAACGACAAAAAAAAAAACAAGGAGAAAAATCAATGCTGCAGTCTATATTGATTTACAAGTAAATGAGGACACAAAGGAATACAAAGGAATTATTGAAGGCCAGTTCCTTATCCTGACACATCTGCCATTTGCATCTATGAGTTTGGACAAGACAGTTGAATTTATACTCTGTAAGTTATTCATTAGTAAATCACAACACAGGGACAGGGCGAAATGAACAACGCACACTATAATGGATTTTAATTGTTAATTCATTTAGAAGGGATGTTTTAATGGCCCAGTAAAACGCAGTCTGGCACACTCCGCCTGACAACGAAATGTCACCAAACACAAATTGAATTGTGGCAGAGGCGGCAAAATTATCTCATCACTGGTGGAGCGGGAACATCGTTCCTTTCACACTTGTCACCGAGCTAAATTGCAAGAAGGCAAAATCGTACGGAGGGTGGAACTCTGCGACGCGTAAAAATAAAAATTGCTGGGATGCTCAGCGGGTCAGGCGGCGGCTGCCAGCTTGCCAGTTGTCGGTGTTGGGACCGGAGTCTCTGTTGTTGATTCATGGAAGCTCTTGGCTGCCGAGGACTCTGCCGTTAACTCTGGTGGCTCGGACTCGGACGTGTGCGAGCTCGCCCGACCCAGGTCTAGAAGCGCGCACTCACTCACACACCGGGCCGGTCATTACTGGTCCCCTGTTGACACCTTACACATCCAACCACAGTGGATGCAGTCATGGAAACATAGAAAATAGGTGCAGGAGTAGGTCATTCGGCCCTTCGAGCCTGCGCCACCATTCAATATGATCATGGCTGATCATCCAACTCAGTATCCTGTACCTGCCTTCTCTCCATACCCCCTGATCCCTTTAGCCACAAGGGCCACATCTAACTCCCTCTTAAATATAGCCAATGAACTGGCCTCAACTACCTTCTGTGGCAGAGAGTTCCAGAGACTCACCACTCTCTGTGTGAAAAATGTTTTTCTCATCTCGGTCCTAAAGGATTTCCCCTTTATCCTTAAACTGTGACCCCTTGTCCTGGACTTCCCCAACATCGGGAACAATCTTCCTGCATCTGGCCTGTCCAACCTCCTAAGAATTTTGTAACTTTGTATAAGATCCCCCCTCAATCTTCTAAATTCTAGCAAGTACAAGCCGAGTCTATCCAGTCTTTCTTCATATGAAAGTCCTGACATCCCAGGAATCAGTCTGGTGAACCTTCTCTGTACTCCCTCTGAGGCAAGAATGTCTTTCCTCAGATTAGGAGACCAAAACTATACACAATACTCCAGGTGTGGTCTCACCAAGACCCTGTACAACTGCAGTAGAACCTCCCTGCTCCTATACTCAAATACTTTTGCTTTGGAGTCTGTAGAGGATGGAAACAGGCCCTTCAGCCCACCTTGTTCATGTTAACCAAGTTGGCAGTCTGGGGCTAGTCCCATTTTCCTGCATTTGCCCCATGTCCCTGTAACCCCTTCCTATTCACATATCTGTCCAAATGTCTTTTGAAAGATGTGTTGAGACGGAAGGGTGCTCCTACTGAATCTAGCACTTGTACAACACAAAATATCCATCAATTCCTTAGATATCCATGGGGAACCTGGGTGTTTAAGTGTCAGCTTTAGACGCTTGCACTTTAGACATGGAAGATAGTGCACGGAGTGATCGCTGGTTGGTGAGGACTCGATGGGCCGAAGGGCCTGTATCTGTGCTGGTCGTGCAGAAACAGGCCCTTCGGCCCACCGAGTCCTCACCAGCCAGCGATCACTCCGTGCACTATCCTACATACTAGGGACAATTTCACTGAAGCCAATTAACCTACAAACCCATACGTCGTTAAAGGGTGGGAGGAAACCAGCGCACCCGGAGAAAACCCACAGGGTCGCAGGGAGAACGCATCGACTCCGTACAGACAGCACCCGCAGTCAGGATCGAACCCGGGTCTCTAGCGCTGTAAGGCAGCAACTTTACAACTGTGTCTCTGTGACACCCCCGTAACCAAAGATACAAGAGCGGTATCTTTGCCCATAACCTTCTCAGGTAATGTATGCAAGAAAGAAGTTTGATACAGCAATGTACAAGAAAAACAAAACTTAACGCGCTAACTATAAGAACCTGAGAGAAAAACATAGGAATTATATATTGCAAGATGTATGCTAAATTATGGAGAAGATAAAGCAGATAGCCATCAAAATGAAATGGCTCACTCACATGTTAATATCATTGCGGCATTGTTGATCTTAGAGAGGAGTTTAAAATCACGAGAGGAATAAATCGGGTAGATGTACAAGGTCTCTTGCCCAGAGTAGAGGAATCGAGGACCAGAGGGTGGTGGGTGTATGGAACGAGCTGCTGGAGGAGGTGGCGGAGGCAGGTACTATCATAACATTTAAGAAACATCCAGACAGGTACATGGTTAGGATAGGGCCAAACACAGGCAGTTGGGACTAGTGTAGATGGGATATGTTGGTTTCACGCTGCATGGCTCTATGACTCTAGGCATTTCAGAAGGCACTTAGGGTAGCAAATTTTATCTTGGCGTTTGTTGCTGGAAGGATGAAGATATGGTACTCCAATAATGGAGTGCGCCTGGAATATCATTTAGTTTAGTTTAGTTAAGAGATACAGCGTGGAGACAGGCCCTTCGGCCCACTGAGTCTGCGCTAACCAGCGATCCCCGCACACTAGCGCTACCCTACACACACTGGGGGCAATTTACAATTATACCCAGCCAATTGGCATACAAACCTGTACGTCATTGGAGTGTGGGAGGAAACCGGAGATCCCAAAGAAAACCCACGCAGGTCACGGGGAGGACGTACAAACTCCGTACCTATAGTCAGGATCGAACCCAGGTCACTGGGGCGCTGTAAGGCCGCAACTCTACCACTGTGCCATCGTCCCGCTGTGTATAATCATGTATCGTTTTGATCCCTTTACTTCAAAAAAGAATATGCTTCCTCTAATGGGTGCGCTGGGAAGATTTACCAGACTGGTTCCTGGGATGGTAGATCTATTATGGAGGAAGATTGAATAGGAAGATCTCTGGAATCTCCAGTCTCCGGAATTGGGCATGTTGACTGGGTAGTTGCATGGTGGATGGTTCCCCTGGTGGAGGAGTCCAGAAGGAGAGTAAGTTAGTAAGTTTATTGGCCAAGTATTCACATACAAGGAATTTGCCTTGGTGCTGCGCCCACAAGTAACAACATGACATACAGTGACAGTTACGAATGACTCAGAAAACACTAAACATTACTAATAATAAAACATTAATGATAAAACACCATTGATCAAGCATGTGAACCTGCAAAATACCAGATCAAAGGGAGGCTACAGATTTTTGGCTGTTGAGTAGAGCAACTTCTCGTGGATAAAAACTGTTTTTATGTCTGGCTGTGGCAGCTTTGACAGCCCGGAGTCGCCTTCCAGAGGGAAGTGATTCAAAGAGGTGACAATCTCTACGGTACTGATTGGGGATGATCAGCCATGATCACATTGAATGGCGGCGCTGGCTTGAAAGGCCAAATGGCCGACTCCTGCGCCTATTGCGTATTGTCTATTGTCTAAGCCAAGAGGGACTGAAGCAAGGAAAAATGTCTTCACTGTGGCCAATCTTTGGAATTGTCTACCTTGGAAGGATGTAGGTTCATTCATTGATTGCGTTCAAAGCAAAGATCGATCGATTTCTAGATATATTCGAGGAATCATATTCGAGGAATCAACGGACATGGAGAATGGGCGGCGAGGGTGTGATCTTGTGGCGAGGCAGAGCTTGCTCGAGGGGTTACGTGATCTACACCTGCTCCTGTGTCGGATGTCTTCTATCACAAGGAATCTAAAGACACTTACCCTCAGGGTTTTAAGCAATGGTTTACATAACTTAAAGCCCTGGGGTGTGAATGTCTTCAGATACCTTGTCATTCAGACTGGAGGCCTGTAACAAGTGATGTCTCACATGGATCAGTGCTGGGATCATTGCTGTTTGTTATTTATATTAGCAATTTGGATGTAAATGCAGGTGGCATGGTTCAGAGGTTTGCGGATGACACTAAATTTGCTGGTATAGTGCGCAGTGAAGAAGTTGAAGTAAGATTACAATGAGATCATGATCAATGGCAGCTAGTGCTAGAGCTACTGCCTCACAGCGCCAGAGACCCGGTTTCGATCCTGACCACGGGTGCTTGTCTGTACGGAATCTGTACGTTCTCCCCGTGACCTGCGTGCTTTTTCTCCGAGATCTTCGGTTTCCACCCACACTCCAAAGACGTACAGCTTTGTAGGTTAATTGGCTTCGTATAAATGTAAAAAATTAAAATTGTCCCTAGTGTGTGTGTGTGTAGGGTAGTGTTAATGTGTGGGGATCACCGGTCGTGACGGACCCGGTGGGCTGAAGGGCCTGTCTCCGAGCTCTATCTATAACCTAAACTAAACTGAAACGGGCCAAGGAATGGCAGATGGAGTTTAGTTCAGATAGATGGAGCGTTGCATTTGAGTAAGCCTAAGCAGGGCAGGATTTACACAATAAATGATGAGGCCCCGGGGAGAGTTCAAGTTCAAGAGAGTTTATTGTCACATGTCCCAGATAGGACAATGAAATTCTTGCTTTGCTTCAGCACAACAGAATATTGTAGGCATAAATAAATACAGTACAGATCAGTGTGTCCATATACCATTGTATATATATATATATATATATCTACACACACACATGAATAAGCATATACAGTGCAATAGGCTATTAAAGTTCAGATTTTGGTTTTGAGTTGAGTTTAATAGACTGATGGCTGTGGGGAAGAGGCTGTTCCTGAACCTGGATGTTGCAGATTTCAGGCTCCTGCACCTTCTGCCTGAAGGCAGCGGAGAGATGAGTGTGTGGCCAGGATGTTGTAGAACAGAGACCGAGAGGTGCAGGTTCCACAAAAGTAGTGACACAGGTAAACAGGGTGGTGAAGGAGGTGTTTGGCATGCTTGCCTTCATTAATCATTGTGTTGGATGTAGGAGTTGGGACGTCAAGCTATATAAGTACGTACAGGGCAGCAGGGTGGTGCAGCGGTAGAGTTGTGGCCTTACAGCGCTTGCAGCGCTAGAGACCCGGGTTCGATCCCGACTACGGGTGCTGTCTGTACGGAGTTTGTACGTTCTCCCCGTGACCTGCGTGGCTTTCTCCGAGATCTTCGCTTTCCTCCCACACTCCAAAGACGTACAGGTTTGTAGGTTAATTGGTTTGGTATAAGCGTAAATTGTCCCTAGGATAGTGTTAATGTGCGGTGATCGCTGGTCGGGGCAGACTCAGTGGGCCACAGGGCCTGTTTCCGTGCTGTATCTCTGAGCTAAACTAAGAACTAAATATTTCCCAAATTTCTAAAGGGTTCACCAGAATCCACTGGTATTTCACTGGTATGAATTCTCTTGTTCGGAAGTAAAAGTTCCATTTCTCTCACCTGTTAGATTAAAATAATACAAGACACAACTAAACGTAACCAGGAAAGATCACATTTGGAGTACTGTGTACAGTTCTAGTCACCCTGGTATGGACTTTTGTCACTAAACTAGGAAGGTTGCAGAGGAGATTTGCAAGGACATTGCCTGGTTTGGAGGGGTTGGGTTACAGTACAAGGAAAAGCTGCATTGGATAGGATTTAATTTTCCCTGGCGTGTATGAGGTTGAAGGGCGCGAGATTCATAAAATCATGAGGTCCACAGATAAGGCGAATAGCCTTATTACCCCTGATTTACCCCCCTGGGGGTACGTTTTCCCCAGGGTTACTTATTTAGACTGTCCGCAGTTCCTCCCACACTGAGTGCATTGGGCAGCAAGCTTTCAAGTTCAAGTTCAAGTTTATTGTCATGTGTCCCTGATAGGACAATGACATTCTTCCTTTGCTTCAGCACAACAGAACATAATAGGCATTGACTACAAAACACATGAATAAATAAACTGATAAAGTGCAAATAACAAATAATGGGTTATTAATGTTCAGAGTTTTGGCCGAGCCAGATTTAATAGCCTGATGGCTGTGGGGAGGTAGCTATTCCTGAACCTGGTCATTGCAGTCTTCAGGTTCCTGTACCTTCTACCTGAAGGTAGCGGGGAGATGAGTGTGTGGCCAGGATGGTGTGGGTCTTTGATGATACTGCCAGCCTTTTTGAGGCAGCGACTTTGATAAATCCCCTCGATGGAAGGAAGGTCAGAGCCGATGATGGACTGGGCAGTGTTTACTACTTTTTGTAGTCTCTTCGTCTCCAGGGCGTTCGGCCATTCTGTTCGGTTATGTGCGACGTAGGTTATGTCCCAGGCTCGATAGGTTAGCGTCCCAGGCTTCCAAACCCTTCTGGAATATTCGCCTCCATGTGAGTTTTGGTCGGCTTTTTCTTGGCACAAGCTTCCCAGAGGCTTTGGCCCGAGGCCGTCATACTTGCAGGAGGCGAGCTTCATATCTCAAGCCGGTTCCCAGTGTAGTTTATGCTTGCTGTTTCCGTAGCGGGTTAGGGTTTTACAGGGTAAGGGCGCTAACCCTATGCCCAACCCCCTCCTCCTTTGTCCGGGCTTGGGACCGGCACTGTCTTGGGGTGTGTCCATAACCAGAGGCTGAGGAAGCCTGTGCGTGACTTTGTTTAACGTGGGGAGATTGGTGCACAGACAGCCACCCCAAGGTCCTTGACAGATCTGGGTCAGGATCCAGTAGCAAGATCTGGGTCAGGATCCAGAGTCCAAGACGACCGGAGACCCTTTTCTGATGCAGCCTTCATCCATCCGCCTTCCCAGCTGTTGTGACGCTCCACTAAGGTCAGCCATCGTCCTCCGCCTGTTCCATCGTTGAGGTCTTGGTTGGATTGCTCTTTGTCAGGGGTGTGTCCCAGGGTAGGGGAGTCTAAAACTAGAGGGCATCGTTTTAAGGTGAGAGGGGCAAAGTTTAAAGGAGTTGTGTGGGGCGGGTTTGTTTTTTATAGAGTGTAGGAAGAATTTGCAGATGCTGGTTTAAACCAAAGATAGACACAAAAAGCTGGAGTAACTCAGCGGGACAGGTAGCATCTCTGGAGAGAAGGAATAGGTAACGTTTCGGGATATCGTCTGAGGAAGGGTCTCGACCCGAAACGTCACCCATTCCTTCTCTCCAGAGATGCTGCCTGTCCCGCTGAGTTACTCCAGCTTTTTGTGTCTATCTTTCTTTTTATATAGAGTGGTGGGTGCCCAGGACATGCTGCTATGGGTGGTGGTGGAGGTTGATACGATTGTGCTGTTTTAAAGGCATTTGATTAGGCACTTGGGTAAGTAGGCAATGGATGGGCATGGAGCACGTGCAGGCAGAACAGCGTAGGTTGACAACACATTGACATCAAAACTTGACATCATGTTCGCACAGACATTGTGGGCCGAAGGGCCCACCCTTATGCAGTATTGTGTAGGAAGGAGCTGCAGATGCTGGTTTCCACCAGATAGACACAAAATGCTGGAGTAACCCAGCGGCATTGGCAGCTTCTCTGGAGAGAAGGAACGGGTGATGTTTCGGGGCGAGACCTCTCTTCAGAGTCTGAAGAACCCAAAACGTCACCCATTCCTTCTATGCCACGTGGTACTGTTCTATGTACATGGAACAAGCTGCCAGAAGAAGTGGTGGAGGCAGATATAATGACGGCATTTGAAAGACACTTGGACAGGTTTTGAGGGATATGGGCCAGGCACAGGTTTATGCTGGTTAGGGACTGTGGTCGACATGCACAAGTTGGACTAAAGGGCTGGATTTTTGTGCTCTATAACTCCAGGTCCTTTAGCTCCAGGTGAGTGATGCTGGGGTATTAGTAGACGTCACACATATGGTTCAGCAATTTGGTAAATACCAAATCACCATCTCATAGAACCTAGAATGACATGGCACAGGAACGGGCCTTTGGTCTACAATGTTTGTGCCGAACATCCTTTTCTCCAGAGATGCTGCCTGTCCTGCTGGGTTACTCACTTTGTGTCTATCTTCAGTGTAAACCAGCATCTGCAGTTCATTCCTACATATTTGGGGCCTTGGCTCCCAGGACTTATGTAATGTCATGCTCAGTTTGGGGGAAATTGGGATGTTTCTCTTGAAGTTGGCAATGGGTCTGAAAGTGCAGCTTAGTTTCCCTTTGATGGAGGCTCTTGCTCCCCCAATCACTTTGGAACCAGCATAGACATGGGATCCTACCTTCCTCCAGAGGGTAGGATGTGATGAATGGACCGGGGTGCAGGAGATTTAGGAGAGACAGGGGTGAGGGGAAAAGAGGAGGAGGGGGGTTGCATTGTTAGCTAAGGAGGGCGTCACGGCTGTGTTCAGAGTTGACATTACGAATGGTTCATCTAGTAAGGCTATATGGGTGGAGCTGAGGAACAGGAAAGGGATGATCAAACTGTTGGGGAAGTACTACAGACCCCCGAATAGTCAACGGGAATTAGAAGAACAAATGTGCAGTGAGATTGCAGACATCTGCAGGTCAAATAAGGTTGTTGCATTAGGGGATTTTAGCTTTCCCAATATAGACTGGGAAGATCACAGTGTGAAGGGTTCAGACTCAAAAGTGTTGGAATTCCTCAAATGTGTTCAGGAAAGTTTTCTTAAGCAGATGTGGAGGCCCCAACACATGAGAGGGAAACGCTGAATCTAGTATTGGGAAATTGGGACGGGCAAGTTAATGAAGTGTGTGTGTGTGTGTGGAGGAGCCTTTTGGGACCAGTGACCACAGTTCGATTAGGTTTAAGATAGTTGTGGATAGGGACGGAGAGGGTCCACGTGTTAAAATGCTCAACTGGGGTAAGGCCAACTTTGAGGGGATGAGAGAATATCTCGCTCAAGTTGACTGGAGCAGGTTATTTGAGAGAAAAGGAACATCGGCCAAGTGGGATGTTTTTAAAAGTGTGCTGATAAAAGCTCAGGATGTGTACGTCCCCATTAGAGTGAAGGGCAAAGCAGGCAAACGTAAAGGGCCTGTCCCACCGCGACGACCTAATCCGCCAGTTCTGGCGAGTTTGCCCTCGAATCACACTCACAGCATGGTCGACACGAGGTCCTAGGAGGTCTTTATAACTCTCCTTCATGCTCGAGAGTAGTCCCTGCGTACTCGAGGCCTCAGCTAGGTCACGGCGTATTTTTCAACATGTTGAAAAATGCCTGCGAGTAAAAAAAGGTCGCCATGGAAAAAAATCGATACTTTTTTTACTCGTAGGTTTAGTCGAAGTAGGTCGTAGTAGGTCGGCATGTTAGTCGTGGGTAATCGAGCGTAGTCGAAGGTAATCAAAGGTAGTCGTAGTCGAAGCTAGTCTTCAACATAGTCGAGGGAGGTTGAAGGAGGTCTTCAACATGACATTTTTTCAAACTCTCCTAAACTCTTCTAAACTCGCCAATTAGGTCGCTGCAGTGGGACAGCCCCTTAAGAAAGCTTGGCTGATGAGGGAAATTGAGACGTTAATCAAGAACAAGAAGGGGCAGGTATAGGCAGCTGGGATCAAGTTTATCCCTGGAGGAGTTTCAGGAGATAAAGAGTAAACTAGAAAAGGAAATCAGAAGGGCAAAAAGGGGCAGGAGACAGCTCTTGTGGGTAGCATTAAGGGCCTGTCCAACTTAGGCGACTTTTTAGGCGAGTGCAGGAGACTCTGCGCTCGCCACATGTTCGCTGGTGGTCTCTGGTGAGTCTCCTCATGGTTGCGAGGTGCTCCCACATTCTGGGAACTAGTCGCGGCCTCAGTATGGTCGCCACAAATTTTTCAACATGTTGGAAATTTTTCTGCGACCAAAACTTGTGGCCGCAGAAAGACAGTAGGACGGAGGAAATTGGAGCAGTCACTGGAAGTGGCTTGAGTGCAGTAGGGTCACTGTCGAAAAAGTACTGAAGGTATTGTCGTGTTTGAAAGTAGACAAATCTCCAGGGCCAGATCAGAAATATCCAAGGACATTGTGGGGAAACTAGAGAGGAAATTGTGGGAGCCCTGGTTGAAATTTACGAGTCAACCTTAAATACAGGAGAGGTGTTGGAAGACTGTAGGGTGGCAAATGTTGTGCCTCTTTTCAAGTAGGGCTGCAGGGAAAATGCTGGGAACTATAGGCCAGTGAAGTTAACATCTGTAGTTGGTAAATTACTGGAGAGTATTCTGAGGGATAGGATACACAGGCATTTGGACGGGCAAGGGCTGATTAGGGATAGTCAGCATGGTTTTGAACGTGGGAGGTCTGATTGATCACAAATCTGATTGATTTTTTTGAAGATGTGACCAAAAAGGTTGATGAGGGCAGAGCTGTAGATGTTGTGTACATGGACTTTAACAAGGTGTTCGACAAGGTTCCTTGTGGTTGGCTGCTCTGGAAGGTTCGATCGCATGGGGCCCAAGGAGAGATAGCTGAATGGATAGCAAATTGGCTCCATGGAAGGAAGCACAGGTTAATGGTGGAAGGTTGCTTCTCAGACTGGATGCCTGTGACTAGTGGTGTGCCTCGGGGTTCGGTGCTGGGCCCGTTACTGTTTGTCATCTACATCAATGATTTGGATGAGAACATACAGGGCAAGATTAATTAGCAAGTTTGCTGATGATACAAAAGTTAATGATTTTGCAGATAGTGAAGATGGTTGTGAACGATTGCAGCAGGATCTGGATCGATTGGCCAGGTGGGCGGAGGAATGGTTGATGGAATTTAATACAGAGAAGTGTGAGGTGTTGCATTTTGGGACGTCAAACAAGGGCAGGACCTACACAGTAAATGGTAGGCCTCTGGGTAGTGTTGTAGAGCAGAGGGATCCAGGAGTACAGGTGCATGGTTCCTTGAAGGTCGAGTCGCAGGTAGAAAAGGTGATCAAAAAGGCTTTTGGCACTTTGGCCTTCATCAGTCAGAGTATTGAGTGTAGAAGTTAGGAGGTCTTCTTGCGTTTGAGGCTGCAGGAGTCTGCAGCAGGGTGATGCCATCCAGTTCAACATCTGTAGGTGCCCGCCCTAAAAAGGGCACCTGGTCTGGGTCGGCGCCAAGCTGTGGCTCTGCTGCTGTCTCTGTTTGTTGTCGTTCGACTGACTGAGGCTCACCAGCCGACAACATGAGCCCCAGTTGGGAGGTCATGTTGCAGTTGTATATGACGTTGGTGAGACAGACCACAGTTACAATATTGTGTTCCGTTCTGGGCACCGTTATAGGAACTATATTGTCAAACTTGAAAGGGTTCAGAAAAGATTTACAAGGATGTTGCCAGGACTAGAGGGCGTGAGCTGTAGGGAGCGGTTGAGTAGGCTGGGACTCTATTCCATGGAGTGCAGGAGGATGAGGGGAGATCTTATAGAGAAATACAAAATCATGAGAGGAATAGATTGGGTAGATGCACAGTGTTTTGCCCAGAATAAAGAAATCGAGGACCAAAGGACATACAATAGGTTCAAGGTGAAGGGGAAAAGATTTAATAGGAATCCGAGGGCTAACTTTCTCACACAAAGAGTGGTGGGTTTATGGAACAAGCTGCCAGAGGCAGTTGAGGCTGGGACTATCCCATTGTTTAAGAAACAGTTAGACAGGTACATGGATACAACAGGTTTGGAGGGATATGGACCAAGCGCAGGCAAGTGGGACTAATGTAGCTGGGACATTGTTGGCCGGTGTGGGCGAGTTGGGACGAAGATCCTGTTTCCACACTACATCACTCGATGGCCAGTGAAGCCAAGCCATGCCTGGTAACAGACTTGTCTTCCCCAGAGATGCTGCCTGATCCGCTGAGTCACTCCAGCACTTTGTGTCCAACTCTGATAAAAGACTGTGCATTCACCTAACTTTTCCCCTCATGATTGTATACACCTGTTTGGTTACACCTCCAGCGCTAAACGAAGGAGCTGATCATGGACTTTAGGAGGGCACATCATCCGAGGACGTACACTCCATTGAGTATAAATGGGGATCCTGTGGATAGGGTGAACTGTTTTAAATATCTGGGAGTCCACATCTCTGAGGATATGACATGGTCATCACACGCCTCAGCACTGGTGAGTAAGGCAAGGCAGTGCCTTTACCACCTCAGGCAATTGAGGAAATTCAGAGTGTCTCCGAGGATCCTACAGTGCTTCTACGCAGCGGCGTGGAAAGCATCTTGTCCGGGAACATTACCATCTGGCGTCGGGAATTGCTCTGCCGGACAAGAAGGCTCTGCAGAGAGTAGTGCGTTCGGCCGAACGCACTATGGGAACTTCACTCACCCCCCTGCAGGAACTATACAACAGGAGGTGCAACTCCAGAGCAAACAAAATCATGAGAGACCTCTTCCACCCCTGCAAAGCTTACAGCTGCTACGGTCAGGCAAACGCCTCCGTTGCCATGCAGTGAGAACGGAGAGGTTGAGAAGGAGATTCTTCCCAGAGGCAATTCGGACTGTAAACGCCTTTCTCACCAGGGACTAACTCTACAGAACGTTTTTTCCTTTTAACATGTAAAGATATGTGTGTTATGATGTGTTTATAATTATGTTTGGTTGTTTTGTAATTTGTCTTTTGCACAAAAGTCCGCGATATTGCACTTTCATTTCACTCAATCTCGTATGTGTATGTGACAAATAAACTTGACTTGACTTGAACCTCTGTAAGATGGAGGATGGGGCAATTCTTGTTGGCTTTGGTAAAAAAAGTAAATTGTCCCAAGTGCGTGGGATAGCACTGGTGCACGGGATGATCGCTGGTCGGCGTGGACTCGGTGGGCCGAAGGGCCTGTTCCCTCGCTGCATCTCCAAAGTCTAAAGCTTACAGCTTATAAAAGGGCACCAGAGAGGCAGACGAAGAACAAATATCTTCCAGCGCCACTTTTAACAGCAGACAATATATTATGTTAATTTAACTATATATTGCAGTCTTTTCAACAGCAAAAGTAAATGTGGCAATTCAGTCAAAGTAACAGCAATAGCTTGTGTTGTCTGAAGATAATGAGTTGCTGTTGCCTCTTAGGCTGACTTGTCAGGCACACACCACATTGAACCAGCAGTCAATGTCTCCCCTGCACCTATTCTGAGGGGATAGAATATCTCCGACACTATTCACTTGTGTCAATGCTAAACTGATAGTTCCAAATCCATGCCCTTAGCTGCAGTCTTCCTCGCTGTCATTAATAGTCAATTGGGAGAGAGAGGGAGAATCCTACATTTGTTCTTTATTCTTTTCACTGAACACAGGATCAATCTAAAAGCCTGTGTGTAACTCACAAAGAACGATATTAATTATTCACTTCTAATGTTTGGCAAGGGTAGTTTTATAACAAAATAGCTTCTTCAGATTAACAATCAGCAGTGGCAAGACCAGGCTGGCTACAAATCCTCTTGTTACTGCCAGTCACAAAGGCTCCAAATTACTTAGATCTAATCTGTTTATGTTTGAAATCCTTGCATTCTGTAAATTTCAGGCTTCTTGTTAAGCATCTCCTGCGGCTCCTGCATCACAATCTGAGCTAAGTACATTGCCTATGCAAAAACAAAAGATTTATTCAGGCCGCCCACTAGAAACACTTTGCGTTACATAACTGAACATCTTCCACATTTACAGAATGGGCTTCTAACCAACAAGCTTTGAATTCCAATTTCCATGCACCCATTTGTTAAGCCAGCAGTTAAATCACAGAGAATGTCACCATCCTTTAGAGTTTAGAGATACTGCATGGAAACAGGCCCTTCGGCCCACCGAGTCCGCGCCGACCAGCGATCACCGTACTCTTAACACTAAACTACACACTAGGGAAATTTGACAATTTTACCGAAGCCAATTAACCTGCAAACCCTGAATGTCTTTGAAGTGTGGGCAGAAACTGGAGCACCCGGAGAAAACCCATATGGTCAAGGGGAGAAAGTAAATTCCATACAGACAGCACCTGTAGTCAGGATCGAACAAGGGTCTCTGGCGCTGTAAGGCAGCAATTCTACCGCTGCGCACTGCAATTCTACCGCTGCTATTTCATTTGACTATTGAGTCGCATCTAAATTTTTCTTAATGTTTAAAAACACAGTATAGAAACAGGCCCTTTAACCCACTGAGTTCATGTCGACCATCAATTACCTGTTCACACTAGTTCTAAGTTATCCCACTTTCTCATCCAGTCACTACACGCTAGAGGCAATTGACAGAGTCCAATTAACCCACAAACCCGCACGTATTTAGGATGTGGGAGTAACGTTGTTACAAAACATACCATCAGCTGAGCTGCAGGTCTGCCACTGCCTGTGCATGCAATTGTATTGGTTGTCAGAGAGGTATTTCCTCGGGCTGCTAGCTGATGAAGAAAAATCGTTCACGCTGCCGTTCCCGTTTAAAAAATAATAATTGCTGGACGATTAAATCGCTGGATTGAAGATAAACGTGACTAAAGACGCCTTCAACATCACGAATCACAATATCAGGACAAAACAAAAGGTATGTCGTTTATTTCACATATTATCTTGCTTTTTGGTGTGGCTTCATTTTAATCTTATGATGTGAAAATGTTAATTAGGCCCCCATACTAATCCGCCATGTCTTGCCTGCCGATATGGGCTTAACATTTATGGCAACGGCAACATTCCAATCGATCACATTCCAGAAACATCCACTCTCAAGATAATCAAATTCATTATTTTTTTGCACAATCATGTCATAAGAACATCTAAATCATCTATAATTTGTGTTATTGTCTATCCATGGTCAACATGTTCATACTAAATATCCACAGTACAGTTTTAGTCAGATGTATTGTCCAAATAAATCATGATTTTGATTATCTTGAGTGGATGTTTCTGGATTAATTTATGGGAATTAAACATTAAATTCCTTCCATTTGACATATAAGTTCATGACAAAGTGAGATTTAAAAATCATGTTATATTGTGAATTCTTGTGCGAATGGGATCAGTTTGTTATTTGTTATTTGGATACTTAGCTATTTAAATATGTTAGCCTTTTCTTAAAAAATGGATAGATGTTTAGATCTAGTAATTGAATTTAGATGAATTTAATTGATTTGATGAATGATGAATATTAATTTTTTGTTGGGTATTTACTATTTGATTTAGCGTTTAACTTCATCGTTTCTACCTTTTTTTCTAAAACTGCAAATAATAGCTTGTTTCTGTTAATGCTGTTCAGTGCTTTTTTTTTCTTTACATTTTAAACAGACGTCTCCAAAAAAGAAATGCAAAATTGTCAATCCAAATGCCCAGCAAAAAAGACTGATTTTGACAGCATTTGCAGAGATTATCCGAATTTGGACTACTCCAAATGTGATGATCTACAGGACATTCTTAATGGGAAAGTAGTGGGCAGAAAGGCATGTCATGCGTGGTTTGAAGAGCAAAAACTTGTAGTTTACAATGCCAAAATTGAAAAGTTGAGGAAAAACAAGGTGTACAGAGTTGCTTATTGGTTACAATCTGAGGAGTATGATGATGCTGGCTGGACTTTGGTTCCTTCCTCAACTTTGGTGCCACTGTGGGGTTATGTTGTGTTGTGGACTTCTGTGCTTGTGCTTTTAAAAAAAATGTTTTATTTATTTATTATTTATTTTTATGTTACTTGACTGTAAGGAAAATCCATTTTGTTGTCTCTAATATGAGATAATGACAATAAATTGAATACAAAAATGCTACTGATTATGATATGCCAATGTACCAGCTCGCAACTGATCTTCTCCATAAAGACTTGGTCTTTTGCTAGAAATTATAATTTCTTTACCTGTCTGTTACAGACTTGCAGTATATAATACAATAATATTTAAGTTCTGATCTTGAGAATATCACATTTTTGAATTTTCAAGAGTCTGTGTTTATTACTATTTCAGTCACAACGGTCAATTTTGTGATTAACTACAATTAGGTAACTAACTAATTATATGCTTTAATTTCAGGCCATCCAAGTAAGATGTTTCATATTTGTTTCAGAATGCTTTAATCTATAATAACTGAAAATTTCATTCAGTTCTCTTAATTTTTAAGAAAATTATGGGCTTTTGACTGTCCTCGATCACAGCTTTTGTGTTACGTCAATGGAAAAGCAATAGGGAACAGGATGCTAATTTCCGAGTATGGAAATGGCCATAACTTTTTTAATACTGAAGATATGAAAGTGAATTAGGTATCAAATTAAAGTTCTTTTTATGCTTTATCTGATGGGATAAATTACAGGCTTGATATTTAAAATCTCAAAATTGTGTAACATTCCTTGTGGGTGGAAACTGGAGCAGCAGGAGGAAACCCATGCGGTCACAGGGAGAACGTGCAATCTCCACACAGACAGCACCTGAGGTCAGGATCGAACCTGGTTCTCAGGCGTTTGTGGGCAGCTGCGCCACCATGCCGCCCTTAACTCAGCACCGAGAAGACAATGTGGCCGTAATCTTCCTGGCATTTTAAAGTTCATCGTTAATTCTTTCACCACCGTAAAAGTTTATGCAATAAAAATGGTATGTGCATTTTGATTAGGGACCTCAGCCCCTGACCGCGGGAATTAATCAGCTCGGAGCTACTCTTTGCCTCACACTGTGTAGACAATTTGGCATTGCGACATAATGAAGTGGCATTTGACTGCATTAAACGTGATTTATAATGCCAGCAAGTAGCTGCAAGCACGAAGAATGCAGATAGCAAACTTTGTCAAAGCCTGGTGCGAGTGAGTCATTAATTTTACAATGGCTTTGCACGGGTGTTGGCGTGGAAGGATCACCAGTTGTAAAATTTTCAAATTATCAGCGACAGCAATTAGATTTAAATAATTTGCTAGCTCCCATTCACCAATTATAGTTAGAGATGCACAAATTACTTTACTAACATCTCTTCACCAGTGTAAATACTACAGATGTACTTCATAATATCTAATCTTGTAATCACTGCATACGAGGGGTTATCAAACATTGTCCCTCTGATTTGTATAAATATGTCCCATGGATAAATCACAGCTCGTTCATTGTTTGATATTTCCAGTCGAAGGATTGTACCTACGCTGCCCTCTGCCTGCCGATTGAGGAATTGACTGTACTATCCAGGCTTGGTGAAAATATTGCATCAAGGCATGGTG